>NC_091224.1:22588184-22820684 GCF_040958095.1 Procambarus clarkii
ACCGGTATAAAAGGTTATGGCAGTTTGAATGACATGCAAAGTAATGATTTTTAAAATGTGTAAGTTAAATAAAAAAAAAGTTGTTCCATGTCACTGTCATTACTCTTAAATAATGTTAGTTGTGCTTAGGAAGTTTAATTGCAGGTTGTTCTGTAGTTTTTATCTCATTGATATAAAATCTCTTATTGTTCAACTTTGTACTGGAACAGAAAGCACTTGTTCATAAACTACCTTTTATAAGAGTCTTTCTAAAGGAGCAGAGTTCCATCGTGTTATTAACATTGAACGATGCTTTGTCTTTATATTTTGTGTCATCTTTGTTCATCCCCTTCCCTCCCCACCCACCAACTCCTCCCTCCCTCCCCCCCCCCTCTCTCTCTCTAAAGAAAAAAAAATGGGATTACCTTGTATTTAAAAAAATTCTGCAAATATCACCTGTACTTTATAAGGACTTGCCTGAATCCATTACCATTAACATTCTCGTGATTGTATTCAGGAAAGTTGCTTGTATTTGTGCTTATACAGAGATACACCTACAAACTGCTGCCCTAAAACTGATGCAATTCAAGGTGTGAGCCAGTCTTGCTCTGAGAGCATTGTAACTTTAGTACATTAACCTGTTGTATCTACAGATTTTATATAACACTCACTTGTTGGTAAAACATGTACTTATCCTATTGAGTGGATCATTATGTAGTAGTAGTAGTGGTGGTGGTGGTAGTGGGCTCTAAGAACGTTTGTTAACATGGATTGGTTTCTTGAATATTATCTTTTTCCTTGCTCTCTTGATATATAGTTATCGTGGAAGAGGGAGAGCTAACATAGTTTTAGTATTAATGTTGCACAAAGTGGTAATTCTCACGCACTCTGTTAACCTGTACGTACTCACATTGTAGAAGGTAGATACTGTACTGGTCTTCTCTAGGTTCACTATTTGCACTATTTTTTAGTCAAAATTAATCGTACTTTCGTCTTCATTTTTACATTGAAGTTTACATAGCATTGCATACAATGGTCCTGATATTGTTGAGAATTGTTTATTGTGATTTTGAATGTTTAATTACACCAATGAGAGGGGGGGTCATTTTGTGAATGACCCTAACCCAATGAACCTAACCCAGCTTCAACTCTTGTATAGTAGTTTTACATGCCACAATGTATAGTGCTCCTATTGTAAGACGTCTTAATTAATTAGGCTTGTTTGATCCTTTATGTCACTGGAACAGCCCTTGTTTATCACATGCCCTGCGAGGTCTTCATGCGACCCCTGTCGTAACATTGTGCCACTCGACCCCCTTTGTCGGTACTGTATATTCAACCTGTGCTCCCCCTACTTCTCTCCCCCCCCCCCCCTACTTGCACACTCTTAACATGTTTGTTGACCTATGGTATATCAATTTTATATATACAGTATATACTGTACACATTATATATATATATATGTATATACTATGTATGTATGTATTTATATATATATATATATATATAATATTATTTTATTTTTTGGTGTACAAAGGAAAGTCTGTTCTCTCCTATTAAGTACAGTATTCACTTGTGATGGGATTAAAGTTTTGAAGTTTGGTGTGAGGTTAACCTGCACAACTTCACTCTCAATTTCTCATTGTTTAAACACAAAATGAATTAGTGGAATTTAGGAAATAAAGTGAACAAATAAAGTAAACAGCTAGTCTTTCATTACTCCTCCAAACCAGGGCTGTTCCAGAGATTTTTATGCCAATGTTTTCTTATGTTTTGTTGCTTCATTTTTTTGTATTGCTATAATATCTCTGGTTATAGCTGGTGCTTGTACCAAGAGCTTGAAGCTTCAGTGTATTTTGTGGCTACTTTAGTTTCTGCATGTTTTCTGTACCTAAATGAACATTTTTTTTTCTTTTATAAGGATTGACACACTTCTATAGTCTCTGTAACAGCCTGAACTAACTGTAAAGCATTACGGAACACGCCACTGACAGATCGGACACAGCGTCAGTTTCCAAGAAGGACAATTGCCTGTAATTTGTTATCGTTTATAAAGAAGAAATTACTGTATGCAATGCATGAGCCAATATAGGGAATATTTCCTTGGGATGAGAACATGAGTTACCTGAGGTGTAAAACATAAGAAAGTTATGTAAGTACAGTATGTTAATAATAATTTCCCACAATGCATCTTGTTCCAGCTGTTTGCTCATCCAACAAAACTGCAGATTAGCCCTTAACAGCTCCAGTCACTCTCTGCAGTTACCTCGTGTATTCAAATTGCTAAATGCTTTATTTTCCAATAGTTTATTAATATTTTTTCGTGTTCACCATGATTCATGACTTAATTAGCAAAGCCATAGAAGGGTTAAGTACAACTCACAGTAATTGATAGATGGACAGATTTCAATTATTACAAGAATGTCCCAACCTGAAGCTCATCATCATGACAAAACTTTGTCTAACATCAGTATGGGATACTTAGAAATTTTCATAATAAAGTACTGTAATTAAATTTCATCTCTGCAATAATGTAATGACTTAATCTTTTATGGTAATGTCAGCTTGGTACCTGCTTTTGATAAATACTTACTTTTATGGTTAATGATGAAGGTAATCATGAAAAATATATAGTTTTCCTCAGAATAATTAAAGAAATTGTGCATGTAAAATTTTGCATTGTCTTAAGAAATATTTTGACCTTTGTTCATCCTTTCTCCTAAGTATATTGCTCTGCTTAAATAACAATTAATATTTACTTGAATGTGACATAAGCAATTAGTATACCTTCAGGTAACTTTTCAGCTATTTGAAGGTTCAGATATGCACTACTATTGCCTGCCTGACTGCCTGTCTAGGTTCTCAGAATCTTGGTGTCAGAAGGATGAATAAATTACAAAATATTGTCCCAAATATTTTCTACCTCGACAGAGGGGGTTGAGGGGAGGAACTCTAGCCTCAGGAGAAAGGTAAAGGTTGAGGAGTTGTGCCATTTCCTTCTGCATTCTCTCATTTGTAGCAATGTTGAGGCTTGGCAGCAGCTCGTT
Source organism: Procambarus clarkii (assembly GCF_040958095.1). Lineage (NCBI taxonomy): Eukaryota > Metazoa > Arthropoda > Malacostraca > Decapoda > Cambaridae > Procambarus > Procambarus clarkii. The sequence goes on from NC_091224.1 coordinate 22,591,211, forward strand.
CTCTTTCTCTCTATTGATAAACTTGTGGATTTTGTTACTCTTTGCATTTATCTACGTGCATGGACTCTCTCTTTTGCATTTATCCTCTTGTCTGTACATTCCTAGCCCACTCACATCTGTTCCACCAATTTGATTGGTAAAGAAGTAGAATACCTTGGTAAATATAGCAGGGAATGCTGTAGTCAGTCCTTGTCAAGGTTTGATGGTGATCACTGGATAAAATACTTGCAGAAAACTTATGTATGCAGCAACTTTTTTTTTATGAAAATGTTCCCACAGAGAACGAGAGATCAAAACTGTACATAGAGATTCTTAAATAATATAATAAATACGTAGTACTGTATACAGGTAAGTTAATATTCAGTGTTGTATAAGCAATGAGATGCCAAGTGTAATGCCAAGAATTTTCAAATATATCTGTTAATTTAACATATTGCCATATTAACACTGCTGGGTGAACAGTTAAACTGAGCACTATTATTTTTCCTAGTTGCCCCTAAATGGTTTTCTTTCTTCTCTTCCATCTGGCATTTTCTCAGCTCTTTAAGTTGATGCCCTCACATTCTGCTCTTACGGTGATGACTCCTCTTTCCTCTGACACTAGCTCCAACTTGCAATTGATGTCGTGTTGTCCTGAGCCACCAATCATGGCTACAAGTTCTCTATGACTAAGACTTGTGCTATGACTTTTACTCAGAAGCAGGTTGTTCTTCATCCTCCACTGTCACTATGGTAAGCCCCTTCTGTATAAAGATTTTGCTAAACTTTTGGGATTGATCTGTGACTCCTGTTTGTTTTGGTCACCCCCATCTCACTGCCAAAGGCTACGGGAGCTAAACCTCACATCCTTTGAAGACAGAAGAGTAAGGGGAGACATGATCACCACCTACAAAATTCTCAGGGGGAATTGACAGGGTGGACAAAGCCAAGCTATTTAACATGGGTAGAACACGAACAAGGGGACACAAGTGGAAACTTAGTGCCCAAATGAGCCACAGAGACATTAGAATGTTTTCAATGTCAGAGTAGTTAACAAATGCTTTAGGCAGTGATGTGGTGGAGGCTGACTCCATACACAGTTTTAATAATAATCATATGGACAGTATTATTTTTGAACAGGAAGATTGTGCAAAGAATCTACTTGGTTTCTATGATTAGAGAGATTTTTACAGGAAAGCGATGGTTGGGTTGAATGCATTTATCTGGACCTAACAAAAACTTTTGACAGTACAATACAAGAGGTTCAAATGTAGATTTAATAGCCTAGTAGGCTCCAGAGTCTGTACACCAGTTGATTGACAGTTGAGAGGCAGGAGCAAAGAGCCAAAGCTCAACTCCTGCAAGCACAACTAGGTGAGTACTGCCAAGTTGAATGCTCTAAGATCCTTACCCTCCTTAGTCTTGTCTCATACTGTCTAAGAAGGTGATACACATACTACTCTGTTGCACTCCTCTTCCCTACTGTCTAAACTCAGTCATGGCTAACCCACCTGCTCCTCTGCCTCTCTTTTGATCCTTCATCATCTTGATGCTCTGCACCATACTGCATTATGCCCCACTCTGGTGCCTTTCCTACCACTGTAATAGTGGAAAATTGCTCTGCCTAGGTTACATGTTTTACTCCCAGGCATTTGATGGAATACTGCCCAGCTCCTTATTGTCCAAACTGCATTGTCCCACCTGGTCATTCACCTCCTTGTAGAATGTCCTGATTTATAGGAATCTTGCTTTCCTAATGTGTCTCAATAGAATTCTTAGTGAATCTAATACAGCACCTTTGATGTCACTTGCCTTATGTACTTTTGTTCTCATATTGATATCCTAGTTGATATTTAGCACCTTTTGAATATCCAGCCCACTGATGGTGCTACATAGACTTCCCAGCTTGTCTTTTTTTTTTATAATTGCAGTACTGTACTTGGGAAATTACACTATTTGGAGAGGACAAAAACTGGAAAAGGCAGAAGGATTACTGTCCTAGTTAGGGACCGACTAAAGGTAAGAGAAGTGATGCACGACAACCCATGAGAAGTGAACATAATGCTTTTAAGACCTGCCATCAAGATGATAAATTTAAAATCATTGCTGCCTACAGTCCACCAACAAGTAACACATGGAATAAGGAAGAACTAGACAACAAAAGAGAGGGCCTTATAATGATCGCAAGAGAGACTATTGTGAAAGTAGAAAAAGATAAATCATGATTATTGATATTTAGCAAATTGAAATTGATAAACTGGGAGCCTGTGAAGTAAGAAGAGGACTTTTGGACTGGCCGATTCTTAAATTTCATCCTGGAGTCACGCGTATCAACATGTAAAACAGCCCATGAGAATGAGTGAAGGGGGATGCTCTATCTTTGCTAGATTTTGTATTTACTGTACCAGGAAAGGAGATACTGTATTTGACATTCAATACCTTCCTCCAATGGGCACAAGCAGCCATGTCGTTTCAGAAATCAAATGTTCAATACATATAATTTAGAAGAGATTGAAGAAAGGGAAGCAGTGGAAAATCTTGATTTCTAGAGAGAACACTATGGGGACCAGTAAGCTCTTTAATAAGTTTGGCTGGAAAGATTTATTGCTAGACAAGGAAATAAATGAGATATATGATGAAAGTCCAATAAAATATATACAAGACATACAAAACTAGAAAGCAGGATTGATTCATTATAAATTGAGAGAGAACCAGAGAACAAAAGGCAGAAAACTGGAATCAATGTAGGAAAAGACCAAACCTTTGAATATACCAGCAATACAAACAAGAATCAACTACACAGCAGTAAGAAGAGAGGCAGAAAGAATGGTTGAAAGGGATAGCAGAGAAATGTAAAACAGAACCAGGCCTATTTTATAAATTCATTGAAAGCAAATTACAGGTCAAATGTAAAAGCCAGATTTTGAAAATAGAGAACAGATTCACTGAGAATGAAAAGGAATGTATGTATGTAGTCTGAAAATATTTGTGTGAAACACTGAGCAAGCAGTTCTATGGTGTGTGCGCGCGTGCAAAATGAAGTTTTCAGGGAACCAGGCTTAATAATATGAATTTCAGAGAATAACGTAAAGTATATAGAGGTGTCTCGAGACAAAATGGAAAAAATGCTTGAAGAGGTAGGTAGAAACAACATAGCAGTTGTGCTTGATAGTTTCACCTTCAGTTCTGAAAGACTGCACATCTGAGCTGAGCACTTGATAAACTTGAACTTGATAAACACCTTCAAAGGATACCTTATCAACTAGGCTGTGACACTCATAACAGGCTGTGAGCAGCTGCAACAAACAACCTGGTTAACCAGACCACAAACCAGGAGGCCTGGTCAGACCGGGATGCTGGACGTTGATCCTCAGTATCATCGAGAGGTATTTACATGTACAGTACCACAGGCATTTATGTACAGGAGTTTTGGAAGATACAGTACAGTACTCTATATGGAAATGGTAAACAGTTCTTATCTACAAAAATGGTAGCAGTGAAGACCCTCTTAATTATAAATCTGTATTGTTGACAAGCAGGTAGTCAAAACACTAGCAAATTAATTAAAACCAAATGGGTAGAACACCTGGGGAGAAATGATATACGGTACTGTAATAACGGGCAGTATGATTTTTGAACAGGAAGATTGTGTAAAGAATCTACTTTGTTTCTATGATAAGAGAGATTTTACAGGAAAGAGATGGGTTCAATGCATTTATCTGGACAAAAAAAAAAAAAACTTGACAGTACAATACAAGAGGTTTGTTCTGGAAACTGGATCATACTGGAGGGGTGGCATAGATAAAAAAAAAAAAAAAAAAAAAATTAGAGCATTAATCACAGGCATATATATATATCACTGGATAAATGTTATTGGAGTACCACAGGGTTCAGTTCTAACACCAGTAATGTTCATTGTCTATGTAAACGATCTTCTAGAACGAATACAGAATTGTATGAATGCGTATGCTGATAATGCCAGGCTACTAGGGAAGATGAGGAAAAAAAGACAGTTGTCGTACCCATCAAGATGACCTGGATAAAATGGTCATATTTTGGGGTAATATGTGGAGTAATTCTTGACATGGAATTTAATGTGTACAAGTGACACATTACGGGATGTGGAATAGGAGAAAATAGGCCCCACACAACCTGTAAATTACTATATGTGAAAAGGCTTTAAAGAACTCTGATAAAGAGATCTAGGGGTGGTTTTGGCTAGAAAGCTGTCACTTGAGAACAACATAAAGAACACTGTGCTAGGAGCTTGAGCTATGCTCTCCAACTTTAGAATCACTTTTAAATACATGGATGGTAAAGTATTAAAGAAATGTTTGTCCTTTATGAGATCAAAATTATAATTTACAGCAGTTCTCTGGTGTTCATATTTAAAGCAACACATCAATTAACTGGAAAATGTAAACACATTCAGCTAAATAACTTCTGGAACTGAAGTCAGCTAAATAACTTCTGGAACAGGCAAGTGTATGTGTAGGAAAGATACACAAGCAGAAAAGGGTGGAGGTGGTAAGAGGCAGAAAGAAAGCAGAAATATTTAGTGTTTTAGTATATCTTTAATGACAGCCAGAGGGTAGTACAGTATAAGTAAAATACACAGTAACACAACAATAAGCTTATTCTTAAAATAGATAAGAGATGGTAGAGAGAGAGAGAGGCAAGAAGATGACTACCCAGATGTTGGACACTTCATGTACAAGAGTTTAGGTAGCCATTGAGGTAGGACTTTGTGTCTGTAGGTAGTGGGTTAGCTGAGGTGGTTACCCTGGAATCAGACCTCTCAGCTGTAAGCTAAATAACTTGAGAATCCATGGTGAATCCAATGCCTTTGATGCCACTTGTCTTAATATTTTGACTCATATTGACATCCCAAGTGATATTTAGGGCCTTCCGAATGTCCTTCAACATAGATGGTGCTACATGGTCTCCCGGTCTTGGTGCCGTTTTTTTATTATTACTCGCTCATGTGTGGCACAGAAGATGCTAAATAGTTTTCCCAGCTTGGGACCTTCTTTTGACAATTATTTTGACAATTATTTAAATAACTTGAGGGGTTCAGTCTGCCTGTATTTATATGAAGCGTGGCACAGTATTTACATGAAGCGTGGCACAGTATTTATATGAAGCGTGGTACAGTATTTATATGAAGCGTGGTACAGTATTTATATGAAGCGTGGTACAGTATTTATATGAACCATGATATGTGAAGCTGCACACTGATTTATCCTTGGTAGCTTTGAGGAATAACAAGACTCTCTGCTCAACATTGTTACCTTGATAATTTTTATAAATATTTATGTACAGTAATGTAGGTATAGCAAGTGTCAAATATCCAAATTAGAAATATGCACTTTGCCAGTGTCAGTATTTTCTAAGTTGGCTTGAATTAAACTCTTCAGGAAAGTTGTCATAGAACTAATGATGGCAGATGACCCAGTGCTATTTTCTATTTGTGTTTGCAATCGAAAAACATTTAATAAAAGTTTAAATATACTGTACTATGAATCATGCATCTCCACTCACAGCAGGAAAATCTAATTTGCTTAACATGGATAACTGATGTCTCGGATCTATAACTGGAGTGTAATTGTCAGCATCTTCACCGAATCATGCTGCTGTAATTTACCTAACTACTACTGTATTGAATTAGATGCCTCTTGATTACAATTCCACAGTACATTTCTTTAAATGCAATCATGTTCTTTTTCTCATACTTTGCAAAAGATGACCTAAGTAAATAAAACGACTTTTGTCTCATGGCAATTAATAATTTTTATCTTGGAAAAATTCTACTAAAGGCTTTGTACTTCACAGATTCAACAATAACTGTGCTTCCACTTGTGTGTGAGCAGAGTCGTCGTTCCAGTGAGTCGTCTCAGGACTCCCAAGACTCTCAGGATGCGGCAGCTGACCAGACGGCAGTTGGACCTTCCTCATTACCATTTACACGGCCGCCTCTTGAAGACAGGTGAGCATCAACAACATAGATCTTGTGCAGGCGATGAGTCACAATAGCGTGGCTAAAGTATGTTGACCAGACCACACGCTAGAAGGTGAAGGGACGGACTGAAACGTCGTCGTCCCTTCACCTTCTAGTGTGTGGTCTGGTCAACATAGATCATGTCCTACACAATACTTTGTTGAGGTGCAGGCCTTTATTTTTTCTGATGTAACTACCTGTAGTAATTATTGCACATGTACATGCAATAGTTACTACAGGTAGTTACAATAGTACTAGTAGTAATAATTGATTTTTTATATTTTTCATGCAGTCACATTCACTCATTTTAATTTTGTCAATTTTTATGTGCGGTGGAACCTCCAAAATCGGCATTGCAGATTCATCAAAATAAGATAAAATTCACTCATCAAATCACCAAAGTAGGATTTGTCAGAGAAAAATCCGAATACCACAAAGGATTGCTGTGAAATCTGTATTGTTAAATAATTTTTAGAGGATTGTATTTGTTTCCCATTTTTTTGCTATTTTGGTGTTTTTCTGAGGTGGGGCCTAAATGGTTTCCATTGGCTAAAGGCTCTGATTCATTAGAGCCACTAGTAACACTCAGGCCTTTGGTGGCTTCTGAAGGCCTACCCAACATACAGGACCAGAATGTATTGAAAGAGACCTGGTATAATTGAGTCTTTCCTGGGTGGATCAGGTCTTTGGCTTGCACAGTAGCTTATCATTTTATTCTAAGCCCTATATGCTGTATATAATATATTTTATTTTTTACTCCACTTATTTTTCTTACCATATTGAAATCCTTCCATTGAATCCAATATTACTTTAGTCTTCTTGAGTTGGGTTCCATTTTACTTTTTAATGCAAGGTAAACATGTATGTTTATCCTTATTATAAAAGCACTAATATTTGATTAAGGATGTTGATCAAACATTTCAATAATTTTCTCCCCAGATCTAAATATGAGAAGCTGCAAAACACCCACGATGAGGAGAGCGAAGAGGAAGGCGAGGGTGATGGGATTGGCCGGAGTAAAGATCAGCAACAGACACAACAGATATTGAAGGAAACAGCAGATACCAAGCAAAAGAGACATCGCCGTGAGAGAAAAAATAGAGGGAAGAGTAGGAAGGAAGAAGGTGAACCCGGTGGAGTGACAAAGGATGGTAAACCCGACGGTGTCTTCATCTGTAGTGTGTCTGACGATGACTCGATAGGCTCAGCAAGTGATTTGAAAGCAAGGATTAATGATGAATATGATTATGATAACTGTGACCGAGGTGACATCTCTGAAACCATAAGTTCATCGGTGTACCACGCAGAGTGTGAGAGTGTCACAACTCACGAGGATGATCCACAGACTGCCGAGAACTGCGACCCTACCCAGTTAATACGACGTGGACCAAAGCCAAGTAAGGCAGCCATGCGGGCCCGTGCTCGAGCTCTACAAGAACAGGAGAACAAAAAATGTGCTCAGGACAGGCTATTAGGGCACGAGTACGGAGAAAAACCTCTCCTTCAAGACGATGAACTGGATTCTGGCGAGGAGGAAAATAAGCTCTCTGATGACCAAGAAGATCCACATGTAGAGCCACAGCCCTCCCAACAGCCAGACCAACTGACAGTCCGCTCCAATATTTTCCATGTTCCAAGGCCATTTAGGAAAACTTCACTGGATGAATCTCAGAAGCAGCGGGAATATGTGGCTGATGAAGATGTCTTTGCCTTAGCTCCTTTCAAAACTTCACTGAAGAAGTTGAATAAAAAAGTCTTTCAGAGCCGTAGTCAGCCATCAAGCAACACCGTATCCCCGTTAGAATCCTCAAGCCAACCAATTATAACGCCTCCCATGGCAAACAATTCCCCAGCTCCTGTTCATTTAGGCAGTCCAGAAATGTTGGAGCAAGTTGTTGAACCTGTTAGAATACCTGTTCAAGCTGATATCATATATGAAGAGTCACCAAGTGAGGAGTTTCCTATATATGAAAATGTTGTATTGAATCCAAGTGGCAGTAGTATAGAAAATGGTACAACTCCTCCAAAATACCACCATTATGAGAATGTTCCCGTTCCCTTCCATGTAGCTGGAGTTGTTGAATCCCCTTCACTTGTTACTCCTATTCCCACTAAAAACCCGTTTGTTAATCCTTTTGTCAATGAGAATCCAATAGCAGTTGCCCATCCACAAATACAAGATCCACCAGGGCTCTTATCAAGTCAGTCTGGAAGGTCACCAGCTGTGACAGAACAGACTTTGCCCAGTGCACCACGTAAAATTCCTCAACCGAATCAAGGTGCAATGTCTCAAAGTTTAGATTCCCTCACTCCAAACTCTGCTGCAGGATCTGTTAATTCTCCCTCCTTTCAGAGTACAGATCTATTTGGATCCACACCCTTCAGTGATGTTACAATATCAACAACTCCATCCAATGATACCAAAGAATTTTCATCCCACAGTCAAACAGTCTTAAATGGTGTTTCAAAGTTTGCAAGTTCCAGTCAATCGCAATATTTCAACCAGTCAGATGTAACCTCTCATATTCCCATGCATACTTCCACTCCACGCTCTGTCAAAATCCATTCTCTTTCTCGAGGGAAAGAGATGAATTTGGCCGACTTGGATGATGCCGATTTATTTGGTGCTGTACCTTTTAAACCAGTTATAGGTCATCAACAACGAACAGGCCAAATACCAGGTGGGAAAAGCCAGACATTACCAGCTAACATGAGTTCGTCTCTTCAAGCACAAATGGCTCTGATGGCACATGATGATGGCCATGTGGAAAAGTTTTTTGGTGATTTCAGAGTTTCCAAAGGACTGAAGAAATCAACACCCCCTAGTTTCCGCAAACCCAGGGCTACACACCAAAAACTCTCTGATTCTGACACCTCCAGTGATGAAGGAGCTGTGACAACCAGTAGAAAACCTCGACATAGGGATCGCAGTAAAGACAGATTAAAATATAAAAACATTAGTGAAGAATTTGAAGAAGAAAATATGATGGTTCTCCCAATGAAACAATTTGGGCATTCTAAGAAAGAAAAAATTAGCAAGAAAAGCAAAAAACTTGAGAAATTAGAAAAGAAAGTTGATAAACCAGAGAAAAATCAAAGTTTTGAATCTGCTGGAATTTCTAACATGAGTTTTGAAGACTTTACCTTGGAGGATAGCCGACGGGAAATAGAGAGAGTTCGCCGCGAGTTAGAAAGGAACAGACAGGAGACTGATAGAGGTGGAGATTCCCTTCAAAGTCCTGAGGAAGATGATTCAGATCTGAGAACCACTGGGGGCACTCGTTTCGGCTCATTGAAGCGAGGCATGAACCCTTTCTCTAAATTAGGACGCTAAGAGTAATTTTGGTGATTAATAATTTATCTTCCTAAGTCCACTGATTTGAAGGAATAATGTGTCTCGTACTATGGTAAATAATTTATAGTAAATGTTCTGAAATATATATAAATGAACCTAACTCTCAATTCAGGTGAATACACTGTTGGCATAATTCAGCATCTTAATACTGTAATCTTTGAAGTAAAATAAGAAGAATTTTGATACAAAGGATTTGCTTTTATAACTTTAAATTATTCATTTTTAGTTCTCTACAATGGTGTTGGTTATTGGAGAATGAGCTGACCATTGTTAGATTTTGTGAAGTCCAATAGTGCTTGACATCACCACCACCAATACTGGTAGAACAATACTGCATATCAGATTTTTATATGAAGCTTAATCGTAATATGGATGTGTTATAGTGATGCTTCCCCTCAGTCTCTAGTTATCTATTATTTTGGGTTTGTGCCACCAGCAGATGATGATGTGTTCATGGATAGACTGGTGTAACTGAAACAAACCTCTAGAAACACAAATGCTGAAATGTTATCAAACAGTATTATTGAATGAAAATGTTACTGCAAAAGGTGTATAACCATTAGCAGTGATGCATAAGAAGCCCAGACTGGCAATTTTAGCCAATATCTACGAATCTAACGAGTTCAGTGCCACCAAAACTCAAAGGCACAACTCTACAATGCCAAGAGAAGCTGAGGTTTTCTTGACATTCATTGTGAGCTGTTGTTTATTCATTTGTGGAACAATTTTAGTGCATTGATATTAATTTTGCCAAATAGTTCCATGTGACAAGCATTTTGATGCTTGACGTGGACTGCTGACCAATGCATGTGTGACCATATTATATTGTGCCCTGTTGACTGGTGAACGCATGAGCATATTGTGCCCTGTTGACTAGGGAATGCATGAGCATATTGTGCCCTGATGACTGATGAATGCATGAGCATATTGTGCCCTGATGACTGATGAATGCATGAGCATATTGTGCCCCTGTTAACTGATGAATGCATGAGCATATATATTGGTGCCCTGTTGACTGGTGAATGCATGAGCATATTGTGCCCTGTTGACTGATGCATGCATGAGTATTGCACTGCATCCTGCAGTACAATTATCTTTTTCTCATAAAGAAGGTACAATATTTCATATAGTTTATGTAGATTGGTAGACTGTTTCCTCTTTTCAGGCTGTCCAGCTAGGTGAGCTTTGAACTATCATCATGTACTCTTTATATCTCAACTGTTGTATCAACAAAAATATAATTTGTATAATAATGAAACAATTCAGTAATATGGTTTTATGTAGCAGGAATCAGATTAGTATGTCACCTCTTAGTATTTTATATAATAATATTATGTTGATTTAAAGAATGTATGGAAATTGGTATTAATACTTTTATATAGAAAATTGTATTTAACTTAATTGTTAATAGACTCTTGACCATTGTTGCAGACTGTATGCAAACTGGACAAGTCTCTTCTCTTGGGTAGCTTCTTAACCCTTGTAAATTCCAGCTTCTATTTTTGCAATTGTCACTTTTATTAATGTTTCATTTGTAATATTTAGATTAGAACTTTGATGCATTATTGATTTTGAGTCCGTCTCTCGAAATAGTCCGAGTTATTGTCGGTTTAAATAGGAAATGCTGCAGTACATTGATCAAATATATTTTAATAGGTGATAAGAGTGCAGTAAATTATGGCAGGGGCATCACCATAGCAGTGGGACATCTCTATTCCAGTGGCACATCTCTATTCCAGTGGCACATCTCCATAGCGGTGGGACATCACAAGAGTAGTAAGTGACACCACAGCCCAAGTTCTTGTGGCATGTTATCCAACATTTTTGGGAACTTGTTAATAATGAAAGGGTATATTTATACCAACTTATCCTCCATTTACAATGGCACATGTAACAATAATATGGTATGTGTAGGTCACTGGCACATCAAACAGCCCACAATTGGTCCAAGTTGCAAAAGATGAATTGATAATTAGGATGGTGCATTGGAAAAAAAATTGAGAATAGAAAAGTTTCTTACTTGGCCTAAGCCTAATTTAATCTAACATGGGCCTAATATAGTAGCCTACATATTTGAACTATATTTGGCCTTGATTGCATTAGGTTTTCTTCATTTCTATATTACTATCACTTTTGAAAATTAAATTTGTTGAGCAAATAGCCTGTTGTGGTCATACTGTACTGTCTTCATATGAAGATGAATTAATAGTATGGATAGTCAAAACAAAATCTTGTAGTTTTAAAGTTACCTTGAATATTTGTTTATCCATGTTAATACAGTATTATAACTGAGATGATTGATATAATATTAAGTAAATGACACACACACGGTTACAATTGCATGTGACTACTGGCTTGACACTTGCTGCTGAAAGTATTTTGTTTTTGTTTTATTACTCTACATTCCATCAAGTTTTGAAAGACAAACACATTCCCAAAAGTTTGCCTACTAAAGGTGTCTTTTGATTTCATATATAATAATTAAAGTTTTTGCATTTTTAAATTGCCAGTTCATTTTTTAAGCCTTATTGAAAACTAATGAACGTCAATAACATATTCATTAATATTTTTATCTTTAAAACTCTTAGGAACTTTCAGAAAATGGTATCTTTCTAAATCAAAATGGAAATACAGTATAAACATGTGGCATTGTTTAGAATTTCAGACTGTTAATATTACATATGATTTCTTGATAGATTATGGTGTGCTGGTGTAGACTTGTTTCATATTTATGTTCTGTCATTCATGCACTACTAAATGCATGTTTTTAAAATCAATGCTGCTTGTAATTATTTGTTTGGTATGAGCATTTCTTAATTATTTGTACTGTGGTCAAGATAGTGTTAAATGTTTTAGTGTAATGTTCCATTGTATTCAGACGAGATGCATTTTGTAATTACTGTATTTAGAAAATTGAAAACTGGCCGTCTCACAAGCTACAATGGTAATGTTATTGAGAGTTTTTATTTCTTTGTTCTGCATGCACTTTAGAGTTATCTGGTACAGTACACCTTGAAAGAATGGGAATTGTTCTTCTGGTAAAGATTTGGAAAATTATATTTAGTTGAAAATATTGAGGCCATACAGTGAGATCCAACCCACACCCCTGGGTTCCCTTAGGCATCCAGGAATGTGTGTGCTCCATCGTACGGCCTCAATACTTTCTCATAAACAGTATATTATATTTGTGATTTCATTGTGCGTATTTTTATTAGGGATGCACCTGGTAGTGTGATTGCCTTTGCACTGTAGTTTCCAACTTGTCCTCTCAACTAATTCATCTCATTTTGTTTGCTATGGCCCCAACATACATAATGAAGGGCAGCATGAAAAGTAGTGGCTTACAAATATCCTCATTTTCTATCGATAGGTTAGTTAGATTAAGTGGGGGGGGGTCTTGGGTTCGTGCATTTTAGTACCCCTTATTTTGTATGTTGTGGTAAATCAAGAGAACCGTCAGTCTCTCTACACTTTTGATTTCTCTTTTAAATCAGTAACATAGTCAAAGATCATATATAATATATTCTGGCTGTTTTACAAAGTGGTATGTGATATTTTTGCCCTGCTTTCATGAAACTAGCATGAAAATGACTTAAGAATAGCCTCTGTTTTCAGTATATTACTTTAATGAGACTGTTACATGCCTGAGTTGGTTTGTATGTAGTGTATGCCTTCTGGTTTGTGTCATGTACGACCACTGGTTTGTGTCATGTACGTCCTCTGGATTGTTTGTTGTGTATGTCCTCTGGTTTGTGTGTCATGTATGCCCTCTGGATTGTGTGCCACGTATGCCATTTGGTTTGTCATGTATGCCCACTGGTTTGTGTCATGTATGCCATCTGGTTTGTGTGTCATGTATGCCATCTGGTTTGTGTGTCATGTATGCCTACTGGTTTGTGTCATAAATGTATTTCAGTTTTATTGTCATGTAATAACTTGAAAGGTGACACCATAAATTTTGGAGAAAGATTTAATGACAATTTTGGTGTTGCTTTAGGAAGAACAATTAACATTCATATACAGTATGTGTACAAGTAAGTCATTTCTCGTATCAGGAACAGTTGAAGGCCACGGGGCTAACAACACTGCAAACCAGGCATTACAGGGCGGATCTCAATGAAAACATTTCAAATTCTAAACCAGTTAGAGGATGTTGATCCAGACAATTTCTTCAAAAAGGTCAGATGTAATAAACCCATGGAACGCATGGGTCAGATGTTATAAACCCATGGAACCGCCTACCCACCAAAGCCGTAAGTGAGAAAATCGTGTTAAGTTTTTAAATCTACCTGGAAAAGATCATCAAGGCAAATGGGGGGGACCTTTGACAAGCCACGACTTCCTTTCCTCGTCGAGGCTGCTAGTAGCTTGCATGTTTTAGAATGCAACTCACAAACTCTTGTTATATAAATACAGAATTACAGATTCCTGAGCATTAATTTACGTATTATGGTGGTCATTATCTTTGAACATGCAGTGTTAGTGCAGAATTACAGCACTGTACTCATAAAACCATAGGAAATATTTGACAATATTCTGCATTGTGAAATGATTTGAGACTATTTTTCTTAATGAATAACCCCCTAGGAAAGAGATGGTCAGTGCCAATGTACAGTGCTTTAAGGAATCCTGTTCTATACAGGGAGGGTATTGTCCTTCAAGACGAGGATCTTGTCCTATGAAAGGAGGATCTTGCCTTACACAAGGAGGATCTTGTCCTGCACAAGGAGAGCCTTGCCTTACACAAGGAGGATCTTGTCCTGCACAAGGAGAGCCTTGCCTTACACAAGGAGGATCTTGTCCTACACAAGGAGAGCCTTGCCTTACACAAGGAGGATCTTGTCCTACACAAGGAGAGCCTTGCCTTACACAAGGAGGGTCTTGTCCAATACAAGGCGATTCTTGTCCTACACAAGGAGGATCTTGTCCTACATTAAGAGGATTGCCCTACATAAGGAGGATTATCCTACATAAGGGGAATCCTGTCCTACACATGGAGGGTCTTTTCCTACACAAGGGAAATCGCTGTCCTACATAAAGAGGATCTCATCTTAAATGAGGAGAACCTTTGTCCTGCACAAGGAGGGTCTTGTCCTACACAAGGAGAACCTTGTCCTATACGAGGAGGATCTTGTCCTACACAAGGAGAACCTTGTCCTATACGAGGAGGATCTTGTCCTACACAAGGAGAACCTTGTCCTATACAAGGAGGATCTTGTCCTACACAAGGAGAACCTTGTCCTATACAAGGAGGATCTTGTCCTACACAAGGAGAACCTTGTCCTATACAAGGAGGATCTTGTCCTACACAAGGAGAACCTTGTCCTATACGAGGAGGATCTTGTCCTACACAAGGAGAACCTTGTCCTATACAAAGAGGCTCTTGTCCTACACAAGGAGAACCTTGTCCAATACAAAGAGGCTCTTGTCCTACACATGGAGAACCTTGTCCTACACATGGAGGATCTTGTCCTACACAATTAGAACCTTGTCCTACACATGGAGGACCCAGTCCTGCACTAGGTAGATCTTGTCATTGTTCTGTTAATTATAAAATGTCATGAAAATATGGTCAGCAATACTGCTTCTAGAGATGACTGGTATGTATTTACCCATAATACGCAGAAATCACAATAGCGTGATGCATCAAATGAACAAATCCACAAGGGCCGTGATGAGGGTTTGAACCTACATCCGAGAGGATCAAAGACAAGCCTTAATCGACTGTGCCACAATATGGTAAAAGAATTCTTTTACCATATTGTGGCACAGATGATTAAGGCGCGTCTGGGATCCTCTAGGACGTAGGTTCAAACCCTCATCACGGCCCTTGTGGATTTGTTTATTTCCCCATCATTTTTATTTATGGTGTAGTCTCAAACACCAAGGACAATGATAAAGACTAAAATTATAATGTATAAGGTTGTAAATGAGGAAAGTGGGTCACCTATTGCAGTCTCTCCAAGTGTCAGCCAGATTGGTTTGAATTGTGGCACAATCAGTTTTTTTGTGCAATTTAATTCTGATTAAACCATACTAACAGTTGTTTATGTAAATTTTTGTATCAGTGGCAGCTGTCAAACTGTACCATCCTTGGCTGTGTATGTTTCATATAATGTATGCATCTGCTGTATTTCTCGTTGGTTTAGGGTTACAACTTAATGCATGGGTTTCGAATTTGTGCCTTTATTATTGCAACATTTGACATGTGCTAGGACGCAGTCAGAATTGACATTGAGGAGTTTGTGAGCCTGTTCTAGGGTGGTTCTGTCTGTATGTTAGCTGCATGACTCACACATTGGCACTTCTGATTTGGTTATCCTGCAAGATTACATGTTGTTTAAGACTCTAATTTCAATGGAATGTATTAGTTGGCATTTTCATTGACTGTGTTATTATATGTTATAGAACCTCTCTAGTTTTAATTTGATTTTAGCATTATTTATTATATTAATAGTGCACTACAGTGTACGAATTATCAGCGTAGTTTAAAAAACTATTCAGCTAATATATTTTCACATCTTGGAATAATAGACTACAGTATTGGTTTTCCAATTTAGTGATCATAAATGCTGTATTTCCAGTTTTTTGTGATAAATTAGAACTTTACATCATGGTTAGGTATAAGTTTTCAAAGTCAGAAATTTAAATATTTTCCTATTCTCATTTCCATAACTTATGTATAAATGCTTTAATGTTGACTATGTCTTTACACAATGAATTTATATGTTCCACTTATTATAATTTCTATGTTCAATGATTTGTTATACTGTGTAATATATTGTTGAAATCCTACAATGCACCTACTGAATTTGATTTATATGTAGATAATTATAATTTCATTACAAAATGTATAATAATAGGCTCGAGCATTAACTTGTGGCCCTTACAGCCCGTGAGGACTATGTCTCTAGTAAGACTGACTGACTTACTGTAGCTGCCACACTTCTTGGACCCCACTTTAGCTCTTGCAGATTGTTATTTTATTTGATAGGGTCTGGGTAGTACTATTGGGTTCATTCTTGACTCAATTGGTAATCCAGGGTTCAAATCCTGAGTGGGACAGAAATGGTTGGTCACATTGGGGCAGAAATGGTTGGCCACGTTAGGACAGAAATGGTTGACCACGTTAGGACAGAAATGGTTGACCACGTTGGGACAGAAATGGACAGCCAAAATATATTATTATTATTTATCAGGCTTCGACAGTTCCCTCAACCTTCCTCCAGTCTCGTCTTCCCAGTCTACTGGAACTGCTGTCTTTCGGTACTGTGTATTAAATAAATGGGATCATGTTTAACTGCATTGGTTTATATTGTTCTGTTGCTCTAATGCACACAAGGCAACATTATCTGTTTTTTCTAGGATTTTTGAAGCAGTTTCATTGTAAATAGGAAACGTTAAACTTACCGCTAGATAGTTTCTGCATAATACATACTCATGAGTCACGTGATCTTCTTAATCTTCCCGTTAAGTACAAGGCTTCCATCATTCATTATACTTTTTAGGACCTGATAAAAGTGTCATAGTGACAGGTGTTGGCTTAAATGACACACATGAATTTTTGTTTGACTAAATGTTACTTGTAACAGGTGTTTGGCTAAATGTTACTTGTAAACAAGTGGTTTTTTTTCTAAATGTTACATCTAAGCAGTTATTTGTCTGTATGATTCAGTTATTCAGTTAAATGACCCAAGTTCTTTATCTTTATTCATGTAAAAGTGATGCAAATTTATTTTTGTCTGATATCTTCCAGGCAGACGAACCTGACCTTTTGTAATTCTGAAAAACAGAAAGAGAACATTAAAAGTTCTAAGGTTTGCACCACACTGCCATTTTCCTTAAGGCTGGACATGTGCTTGTAGCCATGATTATGAAGATTTTGTCCTAAAGGGTTATCCCCATTCAATTTCGTGATATGGTTAATGTTTCCTTTCTCCATGATAACCCTGTTCCATTTCTTGAGATGGTTACTGTTCCTTTGCTTGTTCAAGCTGCTATCTTGTTAAAGCTCCAAGGTACTGAGATTGTTTGCACTCTACATTATTTAGTTATAGTGGCATATCTTGGTTTTAAAATATTGGACCGGTTCCCCAACACAATATTGGAGTTTAGTGAACACTATTTTGCTGCTGTGACATTAGTTACATATGATTACATAATTTCTATAACTCTACCAGCATAAAACACACGTGATTAGTTGAAAAATGTGATGCACTCTATTGTATGATTATGTATGCAGAACAATTGTATAATTATGTATGCGGAACAACAGTTGTATAATTACATATGCAGAACAATAATTATATAATTATGTATGTGAAATAGTAATTGTATGATTATTTATGCAGAGCTAATTGTATAATTATGTATATGGAGCAGTAATTGTATAGTTAAGTATACGGAACGTTAATTGTATGATTATGTATACGTAATGGTGATTGTATGACTATATGAAACTGTAATTGTAAGATTATGTATACGGAACAGTAATTATATATTTATGCATGCAGAACAGTAATTGTATAATTATGTAATTGTGTCATTTTGTATGCAGACTAGTAATTGTACAGTTCTATAGTCTATTTAGGTACTGGCATGTGATCTGTTCAGAAATGACATACTGTACTGTAAATAATAACAATTGATAATCCATTTACTTCCATGTGTGAGCACAGAAAGTGTCCTGTAGTGAGTCTTATAAGGTTTTATTAGTGATCAGGAATGGTGTGTTTAGTACAAGCTGTATCTGTTTAAGGTAAAAAATGGCAACTATGAGGTAGAAATGTGATTTGCTGTAATTAACAAGCTGGCCACATGAACCCCTTCTAATTATGCTTTTGATGGGCATTGTCTCTGCAGTAAGCTGTAATCCTGTTTGTTTTGGAGAATGGTATACAGTATTCTGTATGGACTCGTCACCTATAAGCATTAAATACTTTGTAATAGGGGAATATACAAAAAGTTTAGTGTGCGATACTCTTTTTGAATAATTGAAAATTAAATAGCTTTCTAATCTGTCAAAGGACTTTCGTTTTGTGATAGATAATATGATCATTAAAATACTTAGGGAACACTTTGTAATAATTTATTAATATTGAATAACTGTGGTTACATTCTCTTTCTCTCTTGCCCTCATCATCAGTCGTCATCTCTCTTATCGTCATTCACATCATCATTTCTTGCCCTTGTCATCGTATATCATCTGTTTCTTTCATCAGTACAGTATCTCACTCTGAGAACTGTTGCCTTCCATAATATGTACTGTGGTGTATTGCTTCAGCTTACAGTGGGTGAGGAAGGGTTACTTTCCTTATTGTAGAATAAGGGATATAGTCCTTAAGAAAACTCGGACTCCTGCTCAAAGTTGTGGATCGTGGATTTTTCTGGCTACTACTGTTGGTTAATATTAATGTGTTAATATTGTTGATGAATTTGCCTTAATAGTCTATTAAAAAAAGGTAACAAGTTCATAGTATTTATCTTGTATTTATGTATATATTAAAATGCGAATTAAACTTGCTATGAGCATTATTGAAGTTTATTTTCAACACTGCAATTAATATGCAGGAGTTCTTCATAGTTAGCCAGGGGGTTTCTCGCACAAAAAGTAACGGGGACTGGGCACTGCGTTGCCCTTCGTAAAAATTATATACTGTACTACACTTCCTGGTGGTGGGCCCTGAAGCCTTAACTTGATAATAGCTGCAATAATTACAATCATATGTACATAAATCATTGTTTTATTACACAGTTTACTGGTGTAAAGGTTGGCTACACTGAAAGAATATTTTGGGTTTTCTGCATACCGGTAATTTTACAAAATGACATGGGTATGTGTGTATAATAATAATAATATGTATAAGATCTACAAAGGATCAGACTATGGGGGTTAATAGATACAGTATTTGTATATTAAGTCACTTATTATTTGCAGTATAATACTTTAAGTAGTGTATTATAATTGCAGAGTACAGTATTTAACTGCATTGTGATGGTAGTACAGTGTGGGTGTACAGAGTGCAGTATGTATCATTTTGGCATTGTGTTCTCTCAGGAAAACACCCCCAACCTTCAAAGGGGTAACTTAGTGTTATCTTCTCCAGACATTTCATCTGACATAAATATTCAGGATATTTCAGGGGGCATTTGTTAAAGACTATCACATATAAACTTGGTTATTATATGACTGAAATGGCTGTTGTTTCAGAGAAATTAGTGTGAAGGGATTGATTGTTGCCTCAGCAAGCACAGGTAAGTAGAGAAGGAAAGGAACAGGAAAAGAACAGAACAGAACTACTAAAGGGAAAAAATTCCATACACCAACAACTTGCATAGCCCTTCCCCATATTCCACCTTTGAGGTTCTTCACTAATTTTCAATGCCCTCAACTATTTTGCATGTCCCTCCTTCAATATCCAACATAATTCCCATTCTTGACTATCCTTCACTGATTAAAACCACACACTGCCTCAGACTCGACACTTCATGTTCCTGTTCAACCCTTCACTCTCATGTTCCATACCCCCATAATTCTAGAACAAGATGTAAGAAAATTAAAGAGACCAAATCAGATTTTACCATGGCTACGGAAAGAGGCATCAGAGATATTACATAACCAAGTGACTAGACCCTACACTATGTCATCAGTAAAACGGAGCTAATGTAAGCCTGACCTACAGTATTTACTATCATAGTCTAACTATCGCCTCAAAAATGCACAAAAATGATTGATAAACTACATTTGTTTGCAGCAAAACAAGTTCTAATATTGATGGGACTGAGGGAACCGAATATAATAAAACTTAACGGTACGTAAAGGAAAAATGAGAGGGGACATGATCCAGACATACTATACAATTACTAAGATATCAGTGAAATTGCTTATTGTGCACCTCACACTTATCCTGCAAGTGGTAGATTAATGTGAACTTCATACTTACTGTGTGTGAGTAGTAGACTATTGTGCACTGTACTCATTCTGTGAGATTGGTAGAGTATTGTGTACACCATACTCATCATGTGTAAATTGTAGATTATTGTACATCCCATACTCGTCCTGTGTGAGTGCAGTTTATTGTGCACCCCATACTCATCCTGTGTGTTGAAACTCATACTGTGCAAACTATGCACTCCCATACTCATCCCAGCGCTTGTATGTTGAAACTGGCATTTTGTCGCTATAGGAGCATGTGGCACGTTATAGCCTTCACTACCTTGCAGTGTCCTTATTCTCTCTTACTGGACTTTGACTGATACTTCTCTGGTAGGCCCTGTTCCATTTTACCACCTAACTTTTTATAAGGATGTCTCACAAGCCTTATGTCATTCCATCCTTGCCTCCCTGGAGGGTCCCACTTACAAAGATTTCTAAGACTTTGACCCACATGGTAAAGACGTTTTACCTCTCTTATTGTTATGAAACGCCTTTTCCTTGAACATTTTTCTTTGTGCTCAAATTCCGTTGCTATATTCTCAGATGGGTCAAAATCTGCCAACAGGCTACTCTGTAATCTTTCCAGACCAAACCCATATGTACCGCCTATCTTCAGAGACCGGCATCTTCATGGCTGAATAGTATGTGATTTTGTATGCTCTTCATCAAGTGCTTTTCAAAAGTCAATGCTCTTAGCATTGTGGACGACTCGGTGCTCTCATGTATCTGGAGTCATTTAATCCTATGCATCCTGTAGTAGTCGAAAAACTTGGCTGCTTATCTCTAGTAGGTTTAAAGCAATTAAGTTTTGCTGGGTTCCCAGCCATAGCTCAAATGAGCATGCAGACATTACCGTTAAGTTGGCTATCTGCACTTGTCATTCATTCCTCGATCCGAGACCGTTGGCAGGTTGTTGGTCTTGTGTTACAGGTATCTGTGTGCTCTTAAGGGTAGCTTGTCACCTTGGCCTTCCTCCCACCACTGTAATTGGCATTGGGGAATGGCTCTGGCTAGGTTATGAATTGGCCATACATGCTTAATTCACAGGCAGGTAATTCCGCCCTGTTCCTTATTGTACAAACTGCCTTGTCCCTCTTAATTATGCACGATATCATTCTTGTTGATAATTACTTACAACTACCAAATTACCTTCCAGCAGACTGATGAAGAAAAGGACCTTGGAGTGAGAATCCATCATTCATTGAAAGTTACACAAGTGGGTGCTGCAGTAAAAAAAAAAACTAACCAAATCCTAGGCATAATCAAGCATAACTTTGAATTTAAGGAAAAGAAGATAGTTGTTCAGTTGTATAAATCTCTATTTGGATTATTATATCCAAGCATGAAGACCTTGTCTTCAGAAAGACATGGCTTCTTTGGACAAAGTTCAACACCGGACAATGAAAATCACTCTAGAATTATGTCATCTCTCGTACCAAAAACAGTTGATGGCCTTGGGGCTAGCAACACTGCAAACCAGACATGACAGGGCTGATTTCATGAAAACTTTTTAAAATACTGATAAATTTGAAGGATATTGATCCAGACTACCTCAAAGGGTCAGATGTAACAAACAAGGAGCCCCAATGCAGGACTAAAAACATGCTTTTCAACCCACAGGATTATAAACCCATGGTGCCGTCTATCTGCTGAAGCCGTAAATACCAAAAGTGTTTAAACTTTAAAATCCAGCTTGAAAAAGTCATTAGGACAAATGGGGGGTGGGGACCTTTGACAAACCATCGGCTTTGTCCTCGTCGAGGCCAGTATTGTGTTAATGGCTTTATGTAATTTTACCGAGGACCTCTTAGCCATGCAACAACGACAAGCCATTCTCCAGGATGTAACCCACAACAGTTGACCATGTTGACCAGACCACACACTAGAAGGTGGAGAGACGACGACGTTTCGGTCCGTCCTGGACCATTCTGAAGTCGGTTGTGACAACCGACTTGAGAATGGTCCAGGACGGACCGAAACGTCGTCGTCCCTTCACCTTCTAGTGTGTGGTCTGGTCAACTTATTTTAGCCACGTTATTGTGACTCATCGCCTGCAACAGTTGACTACTTGCAGGAATTTATTTAATGTGCGTTAAAGTTTCCCAGGATATTTACATAGCCTTCCCGGTTTGGTGCCTTCTTTTGATAATTACTTACTTCCCAGGATATTACCCAGTTTCCTAACTCCCAGGTAATTATATTCACTTCTTTTTGAAGTTTCCTTGCATGGATGCTACTCACAGTGGCGTCAACATTTTTGTTCTCAAGTTGAACAGTTAGTTCCTCAGGATGCGTCCCACAACAGTTGACTTGGACTCTTGGTTCAACCTCGATGTTGAAAGGACATGTAACGCTTATTACTAGGGTGATACAAATACACAGTATGGTTATTTTATGTATATTTGAGGGTGAGGTCTGGCTTATCTTGTCGAGACTGCCCAGATACTAAGGCTAAATGTAGCAAACATACTCATTGGGTGAGTAGGAAGAGGGTATAGTTAAAGAATAGTTTTGGAAAGGAGTCGCTTTAGGAGAAAACAGTGCCAGAGCATGACCCAACTACTGGGCTGATGACAGATGGTGCTATCTTTGGGGGCACAATGGAAACTACTTTATTCTTGTTCTGATCGTTTCCTGGTAATGTTAATACTAAGACTTGAAGTTTGATGCCTTCTTTTGATAATTACTTGCTACTTGAAGGGGTTCACATAGTATTCTGGCACTATTGATGTCTTGTGGTGTCTCCTTTTAACTCATGGAATCGCCTACCCGCCGAAGGCGTAACTGCCAAAATTGTGTTTTTTCAAAATATACCTGGAAAGGATCAAGACAAATGGGGGGAACCTTCGACAAGCCGTCGGCTTTCTGACCTTGTCGAGGCCACTAGGGTTAGTGGCCCTCAGGTAAATCAAGATCACAATATCCTAAGAGCAAACCAAAACCAAGTCCAACACAAGAGCACGTGGACACACAAGTTCCAACACGGTTGGAGAATACAGCAGCATAGTTAGTCTAGTTCCAACCCTTGCACCAGTGGCTAAAAGCCATAGCCACAGAGCAGACAGACAATCCCGGCCTTGCTGGAGCTACCCGGTTTCATCCGACATCCAAATCGACTTTGGACCGGACCGAAACGTCGTCGTCGTCTTTTCATCTTCTAGTGTGTGTGTTTTGGTCAACACAAGCATCTTACCCATCATGATATGTCATCTGGCTGCCAACTATATTAAATAAACCTAAAAACGCATTATATTCGTTTTGAATGTCGTCCAAAATCGTATGTTACAACTCTGCCAACCCAGGAAAGTAACTGGGAATTAATTAAGGGCAGTGTAAGAACCCGCATGCGAGAGGACAAGAAGCCCATCATACAAGAGAGTTTGTGTGAGGATCCAACGTGAGCATTGCTTCCCGACTGTCCCGCGAGACTCTGATACCTTTGATAACGTTCGGAGACGAGGAGTCACAATAACGTGGCTGAAATATGTTGACCAAACCACACACTAGAAAGTGAAACGTCGTCGTCCCTTCACTTTCTAGTATGTGGTTTGGTCAATTGATAACGTTCGCTTTAAGTGCTTTTGTTCAAGTATTAGCGTCCTTAGTGATATTTAGAACCTTTTGAATATCCCGCATTTGATGGTGCTACATAGTCTCCCCGGTTTGGAGCCTTCTTTTGATAATTACTTCCCCACCGCCAGCTAACAGCCAGCGAGAAGCCACAATTACATCCCTGAGAAGCAAACGGGCAGTGTCATGTGCTTGCCAGTAACAAGGCATGTATAGGGTCCTATCAGAAGGGAAGTGTGATGCTTTCCGCGATGATGTTTGTAATTATCAAAAGAAGGCATAAAGCCAGGGAAACTAAGAATCACCACAACTGATGTAGGTGTTGAGGGCCTACACCAGTTCCTTGCCCCGGCTGTCGTAGTGACTCACTAATGTCTTTCTGAAGATGAGGTCTCAATGATTGGAGACAATAATCTAAGGTAAGGTTACTATCAAGGAAAAGCGCTAAGCCATTACGACTATATAGCACTTGGAAGGGATCAGGATAATGATTTTGGATGGGACGGGGGGACGGATTGGACAGCAACATTAACCACTTGGACGGTCTGAGATTGCCAACCTGCATGAGCGAGACCGCCTCCCGAGACCCGGAGCCCAAGTAGTTGGGCTCCCAAGAAAATCCAAGTAGGAGCGCACCAGTAACTATATTTTATTCCTTAGAAGTCAAAGGTACGGTTCATTATTCTTAGGGTTTGGCTAGTTTTTTACTGCCGCACCTAATATTGCTTCTTTGAAGAAAGTTCAACTCCGGACAACAACCATTCCAGAAATAAGTCAACATTCATACCAGGAGTAACGGTTTCAAGCTCAATAAACCACAATGTAGGACTGAAAAAGGAGATGTTTTTTTCACCCACAGGGTTATAAAACCGATGGAACTGCCTACCCGTCGAAGCCGTAAATGCCAAAACTCTGACGAACTTTAAAATCTAGCTTGAAAAAATCATCAGGGCAAATGGGGAGACCCTTGACAAGCTGCCGGCTTCCCGTGCTCGTCGAGGTCAGTAGAATGTTAGTGGCCCTTAGGTAAATTCAAGTAAAAGGTCACAACTGCCTACTGAGGAAAAATAATCGATAGTTAATTCTTAAACTGGATTAAGTATTGTGGGGTGTGTATTATGATTAGGGGTTTCGTCTATTAATTGTTACGTTGTAAACGTCAGCTCAATATGGCAACTTAAAAGCATACACATTTTTACGCAATTAAAGAGATTTAATCTTCCTTATCAAAGAACGCTAACACAATCAAGCGAGGAGTTATGTTAAACTCGCATTAAAATATAAATTACGCAAGTTATAAACATTTTACGAATAGTTTCAATTAGAATATTTTATAAAATAAAATTGGAGATTTGAGTAAATTATTGGCACGTATATTTACATTAATATTAATTTCTAATAATGTTTGACATGTCTTACGCCTCCACAGGAGCCTTAGTTCGGTCAGTTACATTTTCTCGTCTCGTCAACATTTTTTTTTTTATGTTTTTCTTCGTGTCTTATGAAAGACCTATGCTAAACATATCGGAAACTTTTAATGCAGAATATAAGTAGATCCCCTACTGAACGAAATGTAATACTGTTTGACCAATTAATTAAAAAAAAAAAATTCCAGATTTAAACTGGAATGTAGTGTCCAACTGTGTTATCGGGATACAATAAATCATTATAATATAAATAACCATTGCGCAATTTAATTTATAGCTCTTAGTTTGTAATTTGTTCCACAGCAGTGAAAAATAGACATTGTAAAACATACTAATACGGATGTAATCGTCGGAACGAGACATTCGTGTTTTGGCGATGAGTAGTGTGAATGGCGAGTGTCAGAAATACCAACCTATCCATAGAGTTCGTTTAAAACGGTGATCATGTATATTTTTGCTCTTAACAATTTTAGAATTAACACAAAAGGACGGAAATTGACTGTAGAGTTACAAAAATATGTAAATTGTCGAATACTTTGTTTTTAGGGGCTGCATAAATGGTTACTGATAGCTAGATTCTTTGTGTAGATGCAAAACTAAAGCTGCATGATAACACAACTTGATATAAGATAAGATGTCTGCTTCAGCTGGATACAACTTCTGCTACCATTAGAGTCCACAATTAGCCATATTCCGTAAAATTTAAAATATTCCACCAAATTTTTGTTTACTAAATTTGTGTTGGCACGTCTGGAGCGAGGAAAGCAGCTGGCCCACTAACGGTGTAACAATTCCACTCGAAAGATAATTTAAGAATTTTGCTTTCTCTGTATCCTATATATCGACTTTAAAGATTAAATAAAACCCACAGATACCTTTGATAGAGTTTTAAGGTAGTAATTATAAGATTAAAACTGAATTATGCATTAAAATAAATTTTTCCTTGAAACATGTCGATCTGCTTGCGGGCCCAAGCTGACTTGTTCCATATTTAAGGTCAACAAAAACTGTCATCCTCTCTAATTTTGTCCTTTTGTCCCCAGTTAGGAATCTAAGAACACGCAGGAACATTTTGACTAGGTGAAGAACATAGTAGAACACGAATACATATCAATATGGGCGAAAATTATATATGCTGGATATGATGTACAATCAATTGTATTTGGCTCAGACGACACAAAAAAAATTCAGTTATATACATTATTTTAAGCCTCAGCTGTAAAATACAATTGTAAATGTCACATTTTTAATGTGAGAAGGAAAGTTGTTCATATGTGGCGCTAACATATTGCAAAATAAGCCAGCGGGAGAATATGGGGCGAATCATGTCAGCTATAGTTCTCTTACCGTCTCCCGGGTCGCCATTATTAGGATTTAAAGCTTGCAGTGGTGGAGAATGGGGTATTGGTGGAGGACTGGTTGACGATTAGTGGAGAAATGGTGGAGAATTAATGGAGAAATGTGCGTATATGTATGTGTCTGTTATATACGTGCAACCCTAGTCATATATAAATATATACCTGTGTATTAAGCACGTTTTACCCACTTACATATATAGCTTCTTCCCACCATCTCCTTCACTTCCCTACAGTCTTTCTACCGATCCTCTCCAACATGTATCACCTTGGAAAAATAACAATGAGAAAGAGCATTTAACTGTATCGAGTGGATGAGCTGGGAAGTATTGGCGAGCGTACGTGCATATTGGGGCGGCTGTTATGTTAGCCTGGGGAGAATGTTGGAGGGTGATTGATGGAGTGTTGGAGGGATTGTTGGGGCTAAACCTATAACTGTTGATGGAGGTAGTAGTCATTTACTGGACCAATGTTGCCTACTGGGTGTAAATTGATATGCTGTATGCATAACTGCAGCTCGGCCCGGCCAGGGGAACTGTGAATTTCGGGAGATGCTGACGAAAATATATCGGGAAGCAGGTCTATATATACATGTTGGATATATAGTTTGTTGAATGATGTTGAGGGAGGGGTGTTGGAGGGCATTGGGAGGAATGTTGGAGTGTCCCAGGAGGCGTTATAATTCTTCGTCGTGTATATAGATTGAAGTGTGTTGGAAGTATATATTGTTATGGGTGAGTGTTGGAGGGTTCTCGAGGAGTGTTGGGAAGTATTGTGGAGATTGTAGGAGGGTGTAGGAGAGAATATTGGACAGAGAGTTGAGGAAGTGTTGGAGTGTTGGGGGCGGCTGTTGAGTTAGCCTCCCTAGGAGAGCAGGGAAGTGTTGGTGGGTGTTAGAGGGAGTGTTGGAGGAGACAATAGGTGAGATATGATTGGATTTTGGTGGGTGTTAGGGTTAGTATAGAGAGCAGTGTTGGGGATAGTGTTGTAGAGAGTGTTGGGGTGAGTGTTGGGGCGGCTGTTGAGTTAGCCTCCCCGGGCGAGCTGGGGAGACCCGCCGCCCGCCACAGGTAACCCCTACAACTCCTCTCTCTTATTTCACTCATAATTCTTTTGCCACGCCCTCCCATGCCCTTACACTGCCCGTTTTGGGTGCGTGGGTGTTCATGCTCGGGTGTTGGGTGGGCGTGGGTGACAGTAGGCACGGCCGCGGCTCTTATTCTGTGTTAAAATGTAAATGGTTGGTGTCAGTCCGTGGCGCTGGGATCAGCTGATGCTCCACGATGTGAAGCTTGTCGCGGGCGATATGACTTCCCGCTCCACTGTTTCTTAATTTATACCCGCCCACGCCTTCCCACGCCTGCCTCATCACGCCTGTTAGTACTGTCGGCCATACGCCCACTCAATGATATGAGTAATTTGGCCGAACTCTGTCAAAGCTGTTTAAAATAAGAGAAAGATGGTGGGCGTGGTAGTAGAGGTGAGCGGAGACGAGCTCCACTCCACTGAATTACCGCTAATGGCCGTCCACTGTCTCGGCATTAATTAAATAAGGCCTCAACTGGGTTGTTCTGTAGGTGTTATGGACGCTGCCGCCCCTAGCCACGCCCACATAAGTGTGGGCGGGCCAGCTGGTCCAGGTCACCTCTAACCTCCTGCCTAATTTTCAAGATTATTTTTTCTGGTTTATTTTCAAGTTTTGGGTAAGTTTTAAGCTGGTTTCATTAATATTAATGTATGTAAAGGACGTCGTTATCTTTCCTTTGGTATAGTTTTAATTGTATCCTTTGGTGTTAAAGATAAATTACTGTGTTATGTCTATCTTGGTTCATATTTTGGGCTTCATGTACTATATTGTTTGTGTTAAGACATTTCTAATGTATTTTCTAATTTAGATTTAAGAACAATCATGCTTATTTCTAATATATAAGTTGGGTAATATAACAAGTTGTTTAGTTAAATCTCAGCAAATGAAAGAAATATATACAGTATACACTGTATATGCATTGTAGGCATACACATTGTGTATATATTATATATATTGTATATATATTGTGTATATATATATATATATATATATATATATATATATATATATATATATATATATATATATATATATATATATATAATATATATATATATATATATATATATATATATATATATATATATAATATATATAATTTTATTTTAATTGTCTTTTAACATGTTTTAGTTACAATATTTCATCTCAGAATGTTTTTAGCAGTAATATAAGTACAGGACAGTATTTATTTGTTTTTGGTAATTAACTTTGTAAAGTATATACATCTGAAAAAGGTCAATTTTTACCACCAAATTTGTTATAAAAAAAAGACTGTCCAATTGGTAAATTAGTGAAGTTGATTTTTGTTTATTACAGTGAAACTAAATATAATGTTTATAATTGCATTATTTTTTTGCATTTTTTAGTGTCTACAAAGCTTAATATTGTCATGTGTTATGGTGTTCTTTTTAAGATGTACAAATGTTTATAGAGAGCTGCGTAAAATAATGTTGGTATGCTTTAACAGAATCAGATGCTGTTTCCTCCATTCTCCTCTTTTTCCACACTATACTACTCGCTGATCTCTCCCTTAGCTAAGTTACGGTATCTGTGCATGGGGCTCAACCACCACAAGCTACCTAAAGCCCATCATCATCATCATCATCATCCAGCAAAAATCAGCAATCAGAGCTATACAGATTCTGTCTTCAAACAACATACATTCTCTTAAGTTATTTACACTTACAAAACCTTATTCATAAATTCTAGTCCTGTTTTAAAACTTTTTCCTATATGGAAGTAATAGAACCCCTGATCATCAAACCAGATATAAATATAATTTTGATATAATCAAAGTCAGACTAAATTTATACAAACATGCCATGCAAATTAAAGACCCAATATATGGAACTCCCTTTCTAATAAAAAAAAAAAATTAATTCATACTTTATTCAACAGTAGAACAATAAAATACCTAATTTCATTACCATATTATTCCACCTTGTGCCACTAACTCACCTAGTATTTTACTCTCTAGAAATATAACATCAGAAATATAACTATATTGTATACCTGTCACTACTTTTATTTTTGTTTTCAAGAATGACTTTCACCTGATTTTAAGTTCATTGCAAATTCTGTGTTCGATTTAGGACCTGCTCAAAATGCTTTGCATGTTAATGACTTTGCAAGAATGTACTAAATCAAATTGTAATTATTACAAGTTATGTGAATTTCCAATTTAATAATGTTTAATTAAAAGCTGATCAAAGTACTATATTGTAGATTTAGGTTAAGAGTTGTAGTTACCATTTGCAGGAATTAATAGTAGTATTTGTTACTGTTTACTTTTTATATATTTTGCACTGTATATAGGTATTTATTTTGAATATATATTTATATATACAGTAGAACTGAGAATGAACAAAGGAGTCCCAAGGCTGAATGCCGTTTACACACACACGGACTCATCCCTCACCACCTGTGGACTTTGTGTGTGAATAATTACAACATAGGAGCTGGTTCTCCAAACATGGACATACTGGCATAGTAAACAGTACAGCACAAATAATGACTAAAGCAGTAAAATATTCCACTATTAAATATATTTGAGAGTCATGACAAAGCTTCACTTAGCTAACTGCAATCATTAACCAGACATGTGGCACAAACATACTCTATTAGCCCCAGAAATGCCTCTCCACAAGGCAGGACATGCTTGCTGAAACATACAGTCTGCATCACTTCCATCAACAGCCATTTCCTTACATGCACCACAGTCCAGGCAGCTTCACTGTGACCACGGCACAGTATGTTAACCACTTTATCACTTGGACTCTCCCATTTCTTCATATATATATTAATTCATTACAGTACCTGTACTTAGTAATGATGGACTTACAGCAGTGCTGCTGTTGGGATACTGCATGCTCTTGGGATACTGCATGTTCTTGGGATACTGCATACTTTTGGGATACTGCATACTGTTGGGATACTGCATACTGTTGGGATACTGCATACTGTTGGGATACTGGATGCTGTTGGGATACTACACTGCATACACAAGTTAGAATTTTTAAAACAAATTCATGCAAATTCCTTTATTTTGATGTGTTTGTGATGACACTAATGTAAGTACTGTACCTTTGAAGAGACTATGTAAGTATGAGATACATAGTCTTCCTGGCTTGGTGCCTCCCTTTGATAATTACTTACTTATATAAGAATGAGAAGAATTACAAAATATCACTCAGAGAAGATGACATTGAGGTAATTTGATGAAAACTTCACACAAGTCATTTCTGAACCTGCCAAAAATGCATTACAAGGAGAAATGAGGCAGAAAATGTCAATGTTGACATGAATTCAATAAAAAGAGTTGTACATCTAAATTTAATACTGTATTTGGATGAAGTATTGGACTGGAAAGAGCCACACAGACTCTAAAATATAAACAGGCATTGAATGTAGCCACACAGGAAATTAAATACAGTAGAGCCAAAACAGACCTTAAAGAAATCTGATACAATATACTGTATTAAGACAAATACAGTTTTTTTTCTTATATAGTACAGTACATATATTTTTATTTAAATTATTGTATAGGTCTCAGTATGATCTTTGAAAAATGAGACCAACCAAGTTATAAAAAATCTTGCCAAGGTATAAAAAACAACATTGAATGATTTCAAAGGGGAATTTTATAAGTTTCTGTTGAAGTTACCAGATCAGTCTTGTTGTGATGGGTGCATAGCCTGTGGGCTATGTAAACAGATAACCTTGCAAACCAGGCAATCACCAGGGAATGCTGGCTACAGGCCATGCTGTGAGAGTAGAACTCAAAATCATCAATAGGTAAACAACAGGTAGAGTATATAGGTTTTTAATTTTTTTTTTAAATGTAAAGTGTTTTGAAATTTCACTTAACAAAAAATACAGTTTAAGTATCTGATGACCAACAATCTTACCCTAAGGCTTGTGGCATCCTCTCACAGAATTAAATCATATTCTGCCTTGGGAAAATACTGAAATAAGAATAATAATAGGTAAAAACCAGATGCTTTTTATGTATAGGTAATAAACCCATGGAAGTATCTACCCATCAATACAGTAAAGGCCAGGACAGGTCAAAATTGGGAAAGGGGGTGCAGGGGAGAATCCTCTTAACCCCCCCCCCCCCCCCTGCTGCTGTTTCATGCATATCCACTAAGAGATAGGGTCCATCAGGTAAATTAACATTCTGTTGCATTTTATCTTGAATTGCAGGTTTAGTGCTTGAGATTCACTTTGTCAAAATTTAAATATTTGTGAACTGTACTATATTTCTGTACTGTATTTCCATAACTGAGGTGTACAGGGCTAGAGTAATGGAAAGGAAACCAGTATCCAGAGAGGGGAAAAGCAGAATGCAATGAGGACACAGAGGACACAATTGGAAAGGATCAAACTAGGGAGATGTGGTTGGATGGGATGGCTCTGAGGCCTGTCTATTTTAACTATGCCCTCATGAGAGGAATTTTGAGGTTGCAGCAAATATTGGACTATGTATGAATGGGGTCTAATAACTTAGTTACTAACCAGACTGATGGCGCAGACCTGTATACTTTATCAGTGTTATGACAATGTAATTTTGATGCAGTTACTCTGTTACAGAAAGGGATGGTGCAGCAAATCCTTAGCAGCATAAAAGAATTTGACAAGAAATACTTCTTATCAGTGGGGATGCTGAAGTAGATCCTCATCATTGTACAAGAACCTGACAGCACTCATCTCATTTCGAGGAGAACACCTCAGCTGAGATGGCTGACCAATCAGTGTCTGAGAAAGCCTCAAGTAAAGGTGACAGTAAAACTAAGGAGCCGCAGAAGTTCCTTTATTTACAACTACAACAGGACAGAGTGAGTGCATTGTGCAAGTATAACTAGCATGCATTTTCTCCTTGATAAATTCAAGGTACAGTATTACATTTTGTTTATTAATGAAACAAATGTTTACTCCTAATATTTGGTAAAATTTTTACTGTGTAATAAAACATTTGGTGCTTAGCTTACAGGCCATTTAAATAGAAAGTGGAATAATTGGGAGGATTGACTTGAAACAAATTCTTAACTCTTTGCCCATGTTCACCAAACAGCATTTGGGGACCTGGTTATAAACTGATTGGTGGGTTGTGTTCCAGGGAAAAACTTGTAGGGTAAGGCTTACCATGTGCTATTGGGAAGATAAATCTCTACGTACAGAAGTCCGTAATCTGCTCCTATTCCCACTTGTAAAAAAAAAAAAAAAAAAGTGATTGACCTTCCAGTTTTGTATTTCAAATTTAGCAACAAAATTAGTACTGTATTGTTAGTGCAGTATTTGTAAATTGCATCAGGATTTCTAATTAAGTTGCATGATTTGAGTATGGGTCTGTGTCTAACTTATTAGGGAGAGGTAGCGTATGGCTCATTGAGGTCATCCTAAAGTACTGTAAAGTACTCTACAATATTATTTGTTTTCACATTAATAAACAGCTTCTTTTATTTGTATCTTTCTAATTAAATATCTTGGTTAGGTTGATGGAGTTCAGATATACAGAATCTGTCTTTGGTGAAGCAAGCAGAGCGTTAGATTATCACAGTGGTTACGCCAACTACCGCACACTCGCTGCATACCACATGTACGCATTCCGACAGCCAACCTAGAAAACATGAGGCTTTTTCCACGCTGAAATAATGCAGCTTTATTTCACAAACATTTTTTTGTGAACCATTTTTTTCGTGTACATGATTTATCTATAAGTATGAATATTTGTTATAGTCACCCATGTTGAATTTTAGCTACTGCTTCAAAGCTCACCATAACCCGTGTTACTTGGAACTTTTTGTTCCAGGTAGCGAATCTTTAACAACAACAACATATATTGCTTCAAGCAAGGTGTTTGGATACAATGTAGCTGTGGTATGGTAGAAAGCATACGATAAAACCAATGAAAATTATTATTACTAATAGCATAACCAGAGAGATCAATGTCTCTTCAACCTCCTACCAGCAAATTTATAAAAGTCCTTTTTTCATAAACAAATGACCATGTAGGCTGGGGCAGATGAGCTAGGTCATGATAGTTGTGGGGGCCTGCAGGGCACAAGCATCTACCAGTTGATTGACAGTCAAGAGGCAAAAGAAGAACCAAAGCTCAACCCCTGCAAGCACAACTACGTGAGCATTGAGCTGATTAAGAAGTCACCAAGGAAGCCTAGTTCTTAGGTTGGGTGACTGGAGAACTGGCCGCAGGAAACAAGCGTGTAATGTTCACAATTCTATACTGTAATACTGTGCATTAATTACAAGCAAATAATGTGCATTATCTGCTGTTAAAAATTATTTGAGGTTTAGGCTTTTTCTGGATTATTGAAATATGAGATGCTTGGAATTGCTGTCTAGAAAATTGGAGTATGAAGAGCTTGTAAATTTTATCTAAATTATCAGGAAATGATAATTTATGATTTTAACATTAGATCGTGGGGTTCTCAATGTTAAAGAGGGGAAGGAAGGGGAGACATTCCCAAGCACAGCTGGGTACCCCCCCACCCTCCCCCTAGTATTTCATGTGTTATTCACACTAAGTACCTACTTCCTCACTTCCCATGTCTGCCCATCATCTTTGTGGCTTTCCTCTCCTCCTACCCTCCGATTCACTGGAATGCACTCTCTTCACTAGTCAACCATCATGCCTGCATTCAACATTGCACAAACCATTTTGGTTAGTTTCCTTAATTGTACAATTTATAAACTTTTGTAATCCACATCTATCCATGATACTTTCATTCCTTATTCTTTCTATTCTTTTAATGCCATATATGCTTCTCAGTTTGTAATTTTCTATTACCCTAATTCTTGATTTTTCATGTTATACACATATCATCTTGGATCAGGTCTTGAGTACATTTGATACATTAAGCACCACCAGCACAACTACTATAAATCTTCTACAGTAGTACCTCAACTATTCTTAGATCTGGTGAAGAATGCTAAAATTATTACTGTATATGTTTGGTAAATGTGTATTTTTTTAGAATGATCCTCAAAATTTATTTTATGAGGCACTGTAAAAAATTAGCAATACATAAAGTATTTTAATATAATTTCAGACTGGGAATGGAAGTGGCCGTGTGGCAACCCTGGTGGGTGGCCGAGGGGCAGGTGGGCCAGCCCACTTCATTCCCCTACATACCAAACTTAACTCTATCTCTGTTCTGGGACCAGGGGCTAGATCCTCCCGCACCACGGTCTCGGTGCCAACTTCCCGCAGCCAGGCAAGTATTGGTTTACACTCACTGCCAGGCAGATATCATTTAGCATTTAGTACCACCTTGTAAATGACCTCTCGGCTAGGCAAATGTCACACAGCACTCGGTGTCAGCTGCCCCATGGCCACTCATAGCATGCAAATAAGTATTTCTGTGTGCTTTGTGAAGCTTTTCAAATGACCTCTCACAGAAGAGCAAGTAAAGCTATATACTGAGGGCCACCTTCCATATGACCTCTCACAGAAGAGCAAGTAAAGCTATATACTGAGGGCCACCTTCCATATGACCTCTCACAGAAGAGCAAGTAAAGCTATATACTGAGGGCCACCTTCCATATGACCTCTCACAGAAGAGCAAGTAAAGCTATATACTGAGGGCCACCTTCCATATGACCTCTCATAGAAGAGCAAGTAAAGCTATATACTGAGGGCCACCTTCCATATGACCTCTCACAGAAGAACAAGTGAAGTTATATACTGAGGGCCACCTTCCATATGACCTCTCACAGAAGAACAAGTGAAGCTATATACTGAGGGCCACCTTCCATATGACCTCTCACAGAAGAACAAGTGAAGCTATATACTGAGGGCCACCTTCCATATGACCTCTCACAGAAGAATAAGTGAAGCTATATACTGAGGGCCACCTTCCATATGACCTGTCACAGAAGAACAAGTGAAGCTATATACTGAGGGCCACCTTCCATATGACCTCCTCTCATAGAAGAGCAAGTAAAACTATATACAGAGGGCCACCTTCCACATGACCTCTCTAATGTTAGACACACACCTGACAGGAAAACGTTTGAAGAACAAAACATGAAAGGGCTGGAGATCTTGACAGAAGCCCAACCATTTGCACTGCACTCCATACTCAGCAGCATCCTGGAAAGTCAGTAGATTTAAGGTGACCTTAAAAAATTAAGTATTTAAATTTTGAAATATATATTTACATGTACTCTTTGTGCATGTTCCTGGTAAATGCAAGGTGTACAAAAAAGTGCTTCTCATGCAAAACATAAATTGTCTAAGTGTGTGTGTTTTGGCTGTTTTCACAAAGCTTGAACAAACAGATGGGCTAAATATGAATAGGTATTAAGTAAGGATCAGAGACACAGTGAATTTTATTTTATATGTATTGTCTGAAGAATGGTAGTCATTGAGCAAGAGTGAGAACTCATGGTAATTGATTTGGTCACTAACTTCCAAATTATTTTAACAGGGAACTGCTGTTGTTACCATGGCAACAACCCGTCCAGTTGTAGCCACAGCGGTAACGGTGCCGTCATCTCGGACTGCAGGAATGACAGCCGTGACTGTGACTAACCCCAGGCCGGTGATTGCATCTCCATCCACAACAGTCACCTCCAAGCCTGGATGTGCAACCTCCATCGTACGCAAGACCCATGCCAATGTTGTGGTGTCTTCAGGTAAATACATTTTTCTTATTTTGCCTAAATAATGTATTTTGCATATGTATGTCATCTTGTTGTCTCTACTCTTTATTTGTTATCATGCTGTCTAGCTTTTCAATTTGTATTATTTTCTGCCTGTATTATTCTGGATCTATCTGTGAGGTTATCTATATATTTAATCTACAATATCTACAAAGTGTGGTAGAAAAATTCCGAGACTAAATATACAACTATTGCATGCACATTAAGGGTTACAAATGTAAAGGCCATCATAATACTGTACATATCTAGAGCTTCAGACCTGACCACTCATTTAGATTTCCCTTGAAATACCTTCTTTCAGTGGTGGTGGAAATTATTATTCTTTTGATGCCCCGATGGGCAGCTGAGTATGGCTTGTGATGTCCCCTTTCTCCCCATAGTGTTGGTGCCAAACTATGAGTGCTTCATCTTCTAGGAACAATCCCTGTTTGCCTGTTGGGCCTTAATGCCCTATCCATTACAGTTTGCATCCTGATTGTTTGAGCTCAAGATTAATTAGTTATCAATTAGCTCCAGAGTGTATCACATCATCCTATTCCAATGATGCTTAGTTGGTAGGAGAGTTCAGCCATTTTTGTGTTGTGTGACACCTTGCATGATGAGGGCTACTACACTAGCAACTTGGGTTTCCATTGTCAGGGACAGGAAATATAGTTTTGTAGACTCCAGGAAAAATGAAGCTAAAAACCAAACTTAATATTCCTAGGCCTAGTATAGCACCGAGGGAGCCGGTTGGCCGAGCGGACAGCACACTGGACTTGTGTTCCTGTTGTCCCGGGTTCGATCCCGGGCACCGGCGAGAAACAATGGGCAGAGTTTTTCACCCTATGCCCCTGTTACCTAGCAGTAAAATAGGTACCTGGGTGTTAGTCAGCTGTCATGGGCTGCTTCCTGGGGGTGGAGGCCTGGTCGAGGACCGGGCCGCGGGGACACTAAAGCCCCGAAATCATCTCAAGATAAC
Source organism: Procambarus clarkii (assembly GCF_040958095.1). Classification (NCBI taxonomy): domain Eukaryota; kingdom Metazoa; phylum Arthropoda; class Malacostraca; order Decapoda; family Cambaridae; genus Procambarus; species Procambarus clarkii. The sequence continues at coordinate 22,628,564 of NC_091224.1, forward strand.
CTCAAGATAGCACATATATGTTCTATATTAGGCCTCAGATAGCATGTACTATGCCTAGGATGATTAGGTTAGGTTTTTTAGCAACATAAAATTAATAACATTTCCAGTTTGTCCAAATTCATTCATTAAAAGTCTACTTTCTGATGGTCCGTCACAACATATTTGTACTTTCCACCACATGTTTACTATAAGTACTTATATTTTAGGAGGATGGGTTGCCTATTTATTACTACTTGAACCAAGTTTATCAGTGTAACGAAACATTTCAAGCGAAGGTTTGACATGCATATGAGTGAGTTATGTTGTTTTGTGCTAGTTGAATGTTAGATAAAAGATAACAAGATAAAAGATAATTTCCTGAAGTGGGGTTTCATTGGATTGTATTGTATCGTGCAGATATATTACCGATCTGGAGCCTGCCGAGTATTTCAGGTAAAACTAAAGCTTATAACTGTAATACTGTATATATCAAATGTTTGTAATGATATTTCAGATGTATATAGACATGCACAATAATATTAGGCATACATAATAATATCAGGCATACACAGTAATACACATCACTTGTATGTAGTAATGTATTTCATCTTTGTACAGTAATATGTATCAAATATAAATGAGAAATACAAATATCAAAAGACCATTTGGTTTATAATCATCGGTTATAAAAAACTAAACATCTACATCAGGTGACACTACTGTTGATTCCCAGCTGTTCTGTTAGGAGCATTTTGTGAGTCTTATATTGGACACTTGTGTAAAGAAGTTTGACTATTTAGCTTCTACCCATGATTCTGTCCCCTAAACTGAGAGCCCATTCTCACACCTTAAAACTATGGCAAAACCATAAAATTTATAAGAGTAAATTTATGTGCAAATTAATCTATATTCACAACAGGGTTGTCTGAGCAAAAATAGTACTGTAGCTAGAAAACATATAGTAGGCATAAAAGATGAGTTTTAAGGCAATATAAGATATACTGTACAGTGTGAACATTAAAGTCACATTAATGAGATCGATTTAATTTAATACATTATTATGGAGATTTTATGCAGTTTATATTTGTTATTATCTTCAGGAGTTCCTCGACCAGTGATGACCCCAAATGCCACAACCATTACCGTACTAGGATCAAGTGGAGGTCTACCCGGCACAGCAGCTCCAGTTATGCGTCCCTCACTGACTCCACAGTCTCATGGTCCGGTCATACTCCACTCTTCCAAAGTTCCATCTACAGTTACATCTTCAGCGGCCACCAATAAGGGGGTGACTCCACGACTTGTGCCAATACCAATCACGCAGGTAACGTTTTTGTCGTTTATCATTGTAAGAATTAAATAGTTGTATTAGTAAGCTCATTACAAAGGATTACAGACTTTTTATCCAAACTAATCTGTTTGTCCACAGGAAGCCATTGCATTAGTGGTACTGTTAGGCACAGATATAAAGAGCAGTACTTGTCTAAACTATTTTTAAATGTATTTATAGTGAAATCATATGCCTATAATTTTAAAGCCAGTGTTTTCTGTGTTAAGATTGCAATGGCCTTTGTTAATTTTAAAATCTTGTATTAAATCACCACTTTATCATGTCCTTTTAAAACTGAATATGTAAATTTCTATTTATGTTTTGTTTGATTTATTTTTCATCAAATTTAGTCATCAAAATTGTATGTAATTTTCTTTATTCAAATTAATAACTGTTCACTATACTGTAATAAGTTGAATGTATTCATGTACTCGTCAAAAGTCTTGCAAAATGCTATGTATCTTCTTGGTAATTAAATCTGCTTCCCTCCTTCTATAATGATTTACTTGACAAGGGTAATTCCTACTGAGCTGAGAATAGCATCATTGTACTACTCTCTTATTCTGCTACACTATATGTACTGTACAGTACTGTATATGTAACAATGAAGCAGCAGACACACACGATCAGTGATTGCTTGCTTCTGATTGGTCATGCAGGCTATTGCTGGCATGGAGATTTTGGGGATGGAGGTGGCATGGCATAGCATCTGAATTTGCCAATCACTAATTCACCTACCATACAAAAACAAGCCTCTTCTGTCAACAATGTTAAACCTCTTTTGTTTAATTCCAATCTTTATTGGCACCTCTTACCCTATGCTCACAGAATCGGGCATTAAATATTTATCGATCAATTTATTGTCTTTATCTCAGGTGCGTACAGGAGTTGCCAACAAAGCGGTCCTCTCCTACAGCACCCTCCTTCAGGCTGGAGGTGGAGGGGGAGGAGGGAGTGTTGCTGGGAAGAAGGACGGACACGCCTCACCCACGCCTCTCCTCCTACAGGCTGCTTCATCCTCAGCTGTTAAGGGTGCTGCTGCCTTGGCCAAAACTGGAGGGGCCACAATTAGTATTATTACTGGCAAGGTAATAATGTGCAACACATTCATATACTGTCAAATAACTTGACACAGTCTCTGTAGAATAGTTTGACATAATCGTGATAGAATTTTTAATACCATTTCTATAGAATGGATTTATATCATATCTATTGAATTGATTTTCATCATTTTTGTAGAATTGTTTGGCATAATCATACACCTCTATAATGACCTTACACAATTTTAATCACTTTAGAAGAGCCTTTTATAATCTTAATTACTGTGTTGTAGAAGTGCTTGACACATCCATGATCATTGATACTTCACACTAAAAGTCTTGTAGAGGTAATATCAAAATATTTGCTTAGCCTTATAGCAGTCAATAAGTAAATACTGTTTGCAGATGGCAATAAATTTAAGGAATTTTTGTTCATTGTCTAGTAATGGTGTTAGTAAAGAATTTTTCATTAAGAGTAGCTTTACAGTGTAATGTGATTTATCTGGACAGGGATCCAAGCTTGGCGGGAGTGGCAGCATTCCTGTGTCCAGCACCAATCCTCTTAACATGCTGTCCGTCAATCTTGGCCAGAACAAGTCTAACATGATAAATTTCAAGATATCTAATGGCCAGATTCAGACAGACAACATACAGCAAGTTGATGGTAGGTGTTGTAAGTTTGTAAGTGTTGCACTGTCATAATTTGTCATACATACATACATGTATGGGAGCCGACCGGCCGAGCATACAGCACGCTGGACTTGTGATCCTGTGGTCGCGGGTTCGATCCCGGGTGCCGGCGAGAAACATTGGGCAGAGTTTCTTTCACCCTATGCCCCTGTTACCTAGCAGTAAATAGGTACCTGGGAGTTAGTCAGCTGTCACGGGCTGCTTCCTGGGGTGTGTGTGTGTGAGATGTGAAAAAAAAAATTAGTAGTAGTAGTAGTTAGAAACAGTTGATTGACAGTTGAGAGGCGGGCCGAAAGAGCAGAGCTCAACCCCCACAAACATAACTATGTGAATACATATAATACATACACACATGCATGCATGCATGCATACATACATACATACATACATACATACATACATACATACATACATACATACATACATACATACATACATAAATGCATGCATGCATGCATGTATGTATGTATGTATGTATGTATGGCAAATCATTCCTCACAGGATTAATTGAATTCTATGGCAACAAAAATCAGGCAAGATAGAGAGGGGTAGGCAGACTGCATATTTTTGGATTGCCAAACAGCCTTTGACACAGTATCTGATAAGAGACTAGTGTATAAGTTGGAGATGCAGGCAGGAGTGAAAGGGAGGGTACTCCATTGGATAAGGAAGTACCTAAGCAACAAAAGGCAGCGAGTTACTGTGAGGGGTGAGGTCTCGGAGTGGCAAGGCATCACCAGTGGAGTCTCAGAGGGATAAGTCCTTGGACCTGTACTGTTTCTGATATATGTAAATGATCTCCCAGAGAGAATAGACTCGTTCTACTCGATGTTTGCTGATGTAAAAATTATGAGGATTAAGACAGAGGACGATAGTATGTGGCTATAAGATGACCAGGACAAACTGAAGGAATGGCACATGATGAAGCTGGAAAAAGTTCAGAGGTATGCCACCACATAGTTATCACATAACTAAGAGGCATGAGTTACAAGGAAAGGCTGAGTGAACTGCACCTCACATCGCTGGAAGACACAAGAGCCCGGGGAGACATGATCACCACATACAAAATTATCAGGAGAATTGACAGGGTAGGCAGGAATGGATTATTTAAGACGAGTGGTACACATGCAAGGGGACACAGGTGGAAGCTGAGTACCCAAATGAGCCACAGAGACATTAGAAAGAACTTTTTCAGTGTCAAAGTAGTTAGTAAATGGAATGCACTAGGAAGCGATGTGGTGAAGGCTGCCTCCACACACCATTTCAAATGTAGATATGATAGAACCCAGTAGGCTCAGGAATCTGTACACCATTTGATTGATAGTTGAGAGACAGGACCAGAGAGCCAGAGCTCAACCCCTGCAAGCACATCTAGGTGTGTGTGTGTGTGTGTGTTATATGTTATATATATATTTTTTTTTTTAATTTTTAATTCATTGTGATGCAAAGAGATCTCCAGTCTATGGTAGTATTACATAGAAATCTATCTTTGGAAATGTTACATATTTATTCCTTTCCTTTGCAGTGTTACAAAGGGATCTTTCCTTTGCAGTGTTGCAGGAAGCCCGACCTCTGGTTCATGCCGGAAAGCAGACAGAAGAGCGAAAAGACACTCCCATGGTTGTTGCTGGCACTGCTTTAGCCCATGCAGTTGGAACAGGCTCGGTGACTGTGTCGGTTACTGGCACAGTGCCGGCAACACTCAAAATACCCGAACCTGTGATTGTTCCGGTTCCCGTCCCAGTTCAAATCTCAGATGAGGAAGCGCTTTCAAACCTAAAAGATGTAACTGTGGTTGCAACAAAGAGGTGATTTGTTAATTTGATTCTTTGTCATCTTGGCATGAGGAATATTAAATAAAAAGTTTCATAATATGACTCAAAATATGTTTTGCACATTTAATAAATACTTGTAAAATTTTCAGGAGCAGGGGTGACATTCTGCAGCGTGCTGTTAATACTCTTGCAGGGGTACTAGAGGAGGAGAAACAAAATGGCAGTGAAGCTTATCCAGTAATACTTGACAACATTCCTGACAGCCAACTCAAACCAAAGAGGATACCGGAATGTGTGAATGTGGACGAAGACGACGATTTAAGAGCAGGGAAGGGAATTTATGAGGAGGAGCCAGAGATAATAGAGATGAAGAAGGATGTAGTGAAAACAATATTTTGTAAGACACAGGAGCTGACCAGAAACACAAGTCCAGTAAGAGAAGGACAACCTGAGGAAAAGGATTTAATCAAACAAGAGAAAGTTGAAAATGTCTCAGAAGAAAAGCCTTTTATTATAGACAGTGACTCTAAAGATTCAAAATTAATCATTAAGTCCAAGGTTCCTTCATTCTGTGATGAACTTACACCCGAGCACATAAAGTTCTCTGATCTGTTAAAGTGGGAGGATGGGGTTGGAAAACTTCATGGAAGTGACCTAAAGTTCAAGATGAATGAATTTAATGCTGTAGAGATAGTAGAAGACAGAGATTTAGAGGAGATTAAGAACCATCAAATCAGAAGGGTAGAGCACTTGACCCCACGGCATCACGCTCGCAAACCCAACTACCGTGAGATAGTGAAGGATGAGGAAATATTTTCTGACAATTCTCAAGACTCTGAATCTCAAGGTAACAAGTCCACTCGGGAATCGGATGACATATGTTGCTGCAAAAATTGTGGTTGCTATGGCCTCAGCTCTGAGTTCTTCCGTGAAAGCAGCTTCTGCTCTGTTGCTTGTGGAGATGTAAGTATTTGTTGCTCAACTTTCATTGTAGAACCAGAGTGCTGTTTGTGTCTGAAATAGAAGTCATAGAGGGAGAGCAAATGGATTGTGAACATGGATAATGAGGAGGACAATATTTTTAAAGCACAAACTGAATGGCTGTTTGGATGAGGTAAGTTTATTATAGAAATTGAGTAATGAGTTGAATGTAGTGAAGTGTTTTGTAAATCTGTGTAAAGGGAACACTGAACTGGCAGTATGTAGTGAAGTACTTTGTCAGATAACCAGTTGTATAAGAATGAGCCAGTGTCTTTTGGACACTTTTCATTAAAATGTGTGTGTGTAAAATCTATTGTTGCAGGCAGATTGGTTTTAGTTGTGCCTTGGCTAGTTTTGATGTGATCCTTGAAACTCTACATTAGTAAACCTGAACGGTATTAATATTTAAATATGGGTGTAAATTGACACGTAAAATTTGGTGGAGAATTCCATACATTTGGGAAGTTTGGTTTTCCACTTGGTTTCTTGTTGTCAGGGGCAGGAAATTAGTTAGGCTTATTGAGGGGCCCCCTAGGCCAATGGCTGACCTTTCCCCAGAAGCAGCTGACAATAGATGTCTAACTCTTGGGAACCTACTTATTGCTAGGTGAACAGAGATATCAGGTGTAAGGAAACGTGCCTAAATGTCTCATCTTGCATGGGACTATTGCGATAACTTTACCCGCTTAACTCACGGGCTCTTAATGGAGTGCCGCCCTGCTCCTTACTGTTCGAATTGCATTATCCCTCTTACGGTCGTGCATATCCTTGTTGAGTGTCCTAACTTCCAAGATGTGCGTGCATCTTGCCTCCCAACTGTCCCTCGCAGTCACCTGTCCCTCTATAGTATCCTTGGTGAATCAGATACCTTTGATGATGTTTGCCGTATGCGTTTTTGTTCTCGTATTGGCATCCTTAGTGATATATAGTACCTTTTGAACATCCCGCTCTTTTGATGGTGCTACATAGCCTCCCCGGCTTGGTGCCTTCTTTTGATAATTACTTACTATTACGATAACTTTTGGTTATGAACCAACTGCACTAGCCACTTTACTGCATGACATCTTCTATTCTGGAAGGAATGTTTTGTGTGTAAGTTTAACTACTTTACGTAGTAAAAATATTTATATTGTATTGTATTGTATATGCAAAATATGTTTTCTCTTATCAAAATAGCTTATTTCAAAGGTAAGAAATTAAAAGACAATATAAATACAGTACAATAATATTTAATTTGAGTGATAGCTATTTATCATATTTATGTTACAGGAACACGATGCTCGAGAAATAGAATGGGGTAAAGAGCGCCTGAAACAGGAAAAGGAGCGGCAGCGAAGAAGACGTCTTAAACAGAGTGAGAAAGCAGATGAAGACCAAGGTGATAAAGAAGGGAATCACAGTGATGAGGATGGTGCCCATGGAGGAAGTGACAATGAGGCGAGAAACTCAAAAAATTCTGGTGTGGTTCCTGAATCTCTTGTGAGCAAGTACCAGCACCCATGGCATGATGGAAAAAATAATTTCTCATGGGTCAAGTACTTGGAACATTGCGGTCGTGCCAAGGGGCTAGCAAAAGCTGCCCCTCTGAAAATATGGCCAGAGCCCTTTCCATTTAGTAGAAACTTATTTAAACCTGGAATGAAATTGGAAGCTATTGATCCCAATCACCAGTCTTTGTTTTGTGTAATGACAGTAGCAGAAACTATTGGTTATAGACTGAGAGTTCACTTTGATGGTTACTCTGACCAGTATGACTACTGGCTTAATGCAGATTCAATAAATATCTTTCCGGCCGGTTGGTGTGAAAAGAATGGCCGTCAGTTGGAACCCCCCCTTGGGGTTTTAGGATTTTCTTGGAAAGCATATTTAGAACATTGTAAGGCTCAAACAGCACCTAGACAAGCTTTCATTAATAAAGGCAGTTCTACAATAATTCCTCCTAACAATTTTCGAGTGGGCATGAAGCTGGAGGCAGAGGATCGAAAGAACATGTGGGTATGTGTAGCAACCGTGGCTGATGTGTTGGACAACCGTGTCCTCATTCATTTTGATGGATGGGATAAAGCTTTTGATGTTTGGAATGAAGTTTCCTCACCATATATCCATCCTGTTGGATGGTGTGCTGAAAATAATATTGTTCTGCATCCTCCAAATGATTATCCAAATCCAGAAAGCTTTAATTGGCATGAGTATCTTCAAGAAACAAATTCAATGGCTGTTCCAGCTAGAGCCTTCAAGACTAGACCTCCAAGAGATTTCAAGAAGAACATGAAGCTAGAAGTTGTTGACAAGAGGAACCCAGCCCTCATACGTGTTGCTACCATCGTCGACATTCAAGAGTACCAGTTGAAGATCCACTTTGATGGATGGGGGGATGAATATGATTACTGGGTGGATGATGACTCTCTGGACATTCATCCGCCATCGTGGTGTAATAAAACCGCTCATCCGCTCCAGCCGCCTCTTACTCCTGAGCAACAAGCAGAGGACGTCGACTCCGGAATGGGGTGTGGAACCCCAGGGTGTAAAGGAATTGGCCATATCAAGGGTCCAGTATATACTACTCACCATACAGCATATGGTTGCCCATATTCCTTGCAGAACATCAACAAGGACCTTGATAGCATAATTCCTGACAGATTGCAATTCCCACCAGAGAGAAAGAAAAACAAAGTTGTTCCTAAAGTCAAATTAGATCTCCGCTCTTACAGCGTAAAAGAAGGTAATGGTGAAGTAGAGGAAGCAGATTGTCAGAAGAAGCGAGTTAGAAAGAGAAGAAAGTTTTTTGATGAACTTAGTCCACCAGAACCAAATAGACCACAAAAAGTACCAAAACTCTGTAATGATGAAGTTAAGTCAGTATCACTTTCAACCACAATGGCACCAAATACAATCACAACGTCTACGGTTATATCCTCTACAAGCCTTGTCCCCTCCACTTCCACACAGTCGACATCTCTGAGTCAAATTATCCCACAGCAGCCACCTCATCCTACTCCTTCCCAGCCTTCTGATCATGGCATGGACATGATGGTACACCAGTCAGTCTTTAATCCAGGTTACAATCCACACCCATCTGCACCTTTGCCGCACTCATGGGAGCGCCATCGCCACCTCACAGCTTCCCTTGGAGATGCCAAGAAGTCTGATGTGGAATCGTGGAATACAGAGCAAGTACATCAGCTGGTAGCACGCGTACCAGGGTGTGAGCAAGTAGCAACTGTGTTTATTGAGCAACAGATCGATGGTGAGGCTCTCTTAATGATGACCCAAAATGACCTAGTGAGTTTATTGAACATAAAATTAGGTCCAGCAATCAAGATAATGGCAGTTATCATGTGTTTGAAAAGTTCTTCTTAGACATAAGAGGGAATTGTTACCCTTAAAAGTTCTGTTTAGATATAACAAGAGGACTGTTACTCTCATTTCATGCTGGCACTACTGAATGGTGAAGCATTCATTACCTTTTGAGTAATACCAAAACCACTGTACCAAGGGTAGCATTTCTCTTGCATGATGCTAGATCCATGTATCATGCATGCATCACTGTACCAAGGGAAGTGTTTTCTTCGTGCCATACAGACATCACTACCGAGGGAAATGTTATCTTCGTGCCATGCCAATGCTACTGTATGCTCCTCAAAATGTGGCATGTGGACTGATGGATCTATGCATTCTTGTGTACTGAGGGTGGTGGTGGCATTTTAAGGTAATTTATTATTTGATGCAGGGAGAAGCAGCTCAAGAGAGACTTTTATGTGATATTTTTGCAAAGCTCAATTTACTCTAATGTGACAAGTATCACATCAATTTTATAATGCTTATAAAGTTTAGAAATTAGTCTTGTACATACCTTCATTAATTATACAGTGTTAAGTGTCCACATTGCAGTATGTGACAACTGTTTTGAAAGACCATGTCTTGTGTCAGGTCTGACTGATGCTGCTACTAGTCAGTGTGTGTGTTGAAAACATCAGCAAGAAGCTGCCCCGGATACTTGTGTTTGAGAAATCCGTTCAGAACTTTCTGTCAAAGATTTTCTATTTATGTGGAATTTTATCTTTACACAGAATTTGACAATCAGTTTATGAATGCCTGTTGTATCATCTGTTGTCTTAATTTAATTAAATGTTGAGTCGATGGAACGTGGTCTGTATGTATGCCTGCAATTCTCATTCATCTGTGTAGAAGCTTTGTGTAAATCTTGAACTCTATTTGATCATGCTATAGTAAATATTTGACAGTTGTGTCAGCTATATAATAGCCCAAGCTCTGTAACAGCAATGAGGGTAATGGCAACCCGAAGCGTATAACTGTCATCTGTTTCTACTGTATATTGTGCTACAATAATACTCTTCATCAAGATACAAGGGTAGTGGGTAACTCTTTGCATTGCTTCTGAAAGTTATGCAGGCAGTTTCCCAGACCAGAAGAGTATGCCTGGTCTGGGAGCTGGACACGGTAGACATTATCTGATTAAATGCCACATATGACATGCACCTCTAGGTGGGTCAGAGCATTGAGCTCATGCCACAAGGATTAGGAGTGCCAGGTGCCGCTATGTTGTAAGATTGAGCTCACACTGAGTGGGTTGAGAGGCTATAATGCTGCCTTCTGAACTGAGGTGCCACTTTTGATGCTTGTTACTGATTTAACAAGTTCAATGGAATGCCCCAAGTCAGATTTCAGTTGAAAGGAGTTATGTCAGTTAGGCTACTGCAGTTTTGAAGTTGTGGTGATAATGTGTACATATATGTGAACATCTGCTCAGCTGATGTTATTGTAATTAGGACAATTATATATGTACTATTGGTGCATAAAATGCTGAAAACTTGTGCTTTCATGTTTTATTTATTGTACACTTCACCACACCATTACACTTGTCCTCGGACAAAACATCAAACTTATCCAGTCAGAGCATGTGGGTGTAAATACCAAAGGAGTCCGACCCATAGAGATATTTTACCCTTCGATCTTGAATCTAGTGTTGTCTACTTTGTTTTAAGTGTTCGCATTGCAATGTTCAATACATGGGGAACACATCATATAAGCACTGCATCTTTGAAAATATTGGGCGCTCTTGCTGTACAATTTTTGCCCCATGAAGCAAGTTACTGTGTGTTACATGGTCAGTGTGAAGCCATGATTTGTCCTTTTACTTTCAAGTCACTACTACTTCAGCTCTTTTAGACTAGACTTTAGCATCTTGGATTCGATTCATTTTGTTAGGTCTTCTATATCTTTGGATAAAGATATAGTGTTGGTTCTTGTAATTGATATTGATTCTTATAAATCTTGGAAATTTTTATTAATTTTTTTAGTTAATGTTTTACATAGTAAATGTAAATTTACCTGATTTACATCAGGCAAATCAGGTAAAATAGTAACTTATTCTTTATTTTTTTACATGTACCTGTAATGAGTTTTAACTAAGTTTGGGGCTGTGTTATTCCACAAATCTGCCACCACTTCTTTGTGCACTTCAAACTCATCTTAAGCACAGAACATTGGCATACAGTAATACTATTACAATACTGTAGTACCATAGCCCTGAATGGCTGGACAATGTGAAATGTTTGTAGATTACTCCATAGAGTTTTAAATTTATTTCGCTTCTGGAAAAAAATGGGGCCAACAAAAATCTTATGATGGTACTAAAATAGTTTGCTCCCTGTACAGAATAATTAGTTGGGTGTCTCTCTCTTGTATAGCTACAATCTCAGAAAAATATAACATGTTCTGTGTATCACTTACATTATTTATAATTAATACTTTATATATTGATCGGTTCAAGGCCTATGTATGTTGTAAGGGGTCATGGCCACTCCCCGCGGGGAAGTGGCCATGACCTCTAGCAGGTATAATTATTGTGATAATGTAATACTAATTATTATTTATAAACTATATTGCAGAATATCTCATAAAATGTTTTTTTCTTGGGATGTATTTATATATTCAGTTAAGCGAGTGTACTGTATACAGCATTTTGGTAGACCTTGCGATTAGCATGTTTAGTTGTGACATTTTAGGTGGAGTATATAATTAATGATAATTCGTTGTGTCTGGGGGACAGGAAGCCAGAGTGTAGTCATACACATTAGGGCCCCCGAGGTCTCCCCTCACCCCCGAGGCCGAATTACTGACCCCGCCCAGGATGCAACCCCACAACAAATTTTCAAAGAAGGCACACCCCAGAACAAGCTATCTCCCAGACACCTACTTTCTTCTAGGGGAACAAAGGCATTAGGTGAAAGGAAATGTGCCCACCCATTTCTGTCCCGCCCGGGGATTCAAACTCTCAATTCTCGATTTTGCGTCTAGAACGAACCCGACTGTACTACCGGGACCCCCCCCCCCCTGAAGGATTGATGGTATGAAGCTGTGTATTATGGGTAGAGTGGTGGTCCGGTAGTGGTCCTCTGGATCCGTGACGGTGTGGTACAAATGTCTAGTAGTAGGCGGTATGTGTGTAAGATGTTCTCAGTATATTGGTTCTCCGAACAGCGTCTTCCCTTCTTGTCAGTGGAAACGGGATATGATGAAGGCTGCTGACATTCTCATACATGTAGACACGTAATCATACAATACAGGAGGAAAAGGCATTCATAAAGGGCGGCTCTGTCATGTAAGGTGGTCATGCTGAGTCAATACGGAAGGAAGCGACCCCCTCTCCCCCGTCCCCTTGCCACCCCCACCGGAAGGTCAATCTTGCGCGCGCAATGACGTATTTCCGCTCCTCTTCCTCTATGCTCAATGTCAAGACGTTCCTCCCTGCCGTCCGCGACACGCCTTGTGAGAGCCAATAGAAACCCGTGTTTTGGAATTTGCCACGTTATGATTGGCGGAAGTTGGTCCTGTTATTGACCTATATACCTATGCCCGGAGAACCACTTTCACCAGTGGGTGTTCTGGTGAAGTAGTAGTCAGGGCCGCCTCTAGATGGTGCTGGCGGCCGCGTCATTCTCCGCTACACGGAATACTCTCAGAGTTGACATTCTTAGTTCTGGTTTGGAAACTATGACGTCATTGTCCAAACGCATGGCGCATAATATTGCTGTTATGAAAATGCGACATTCTCCAATGTTCATAATACATTTGCTTTATATTTTGATCAATCATCATAATACGGAAATGTTACTTATAAGGCTAGTTCCCGTACCATGTATTTATTTATTTGTTATCATGTATTTATTTATTTGGAGGTGCACTTAACTGAGTCTCGTAAATGAACAATGAAATGTCCGAAAAAAACTTCGAACGTAATCATTTGATAATTATGAGAATGTTATATGGTATTCATAAAGCATATGACCGATGCTTATGAGCATAGAATACAAACTGTGTCCTGTAACACTGTCGGCCAAGATGATCTCAAGGTAAATTTTGATATCTTAAGAGCCACCACACGCTTCTACATGTGCACGTTGTCTGACCACGAGTCCTGCTGCTAATGTGCACGTTGTCTGGCACTATTATCAAGTTATGAAAATGTTAACGTAAATAAATCTACAAAATATGCATAAATTATTGACTTCAGAAGTTCGATAAAAAGTGTACAGTTGTTTACCCATCCTTGGGTAGAGTTAAGAAAGGCAGGTGTGTGTGAGGTACAGTTTGAGTTTCCTGGTGTCACATGTTTGTCTCTGTGCATACCTATCAGTGACTAGGAGGGGAGGGGCGAGATCTAGCTCTATCCCCCGCCTCCTGGCCGCTTATGCCTGCTGCACAAACTGCCCTTTCGGTTGAAGATAATTAAATCGTATGAGAATTATGAAAACAAGTTCACCGGCCAGGGTGCAGATACTGTTCTTTCCGGAACAGCTGAGAGAGTAACGTGAAATAGAGCTTGGTAGTGTAGTCGGGCTCGTTCTCAACTCTCAATCTGAAATCCCGGGTTCTATTCAAGGGCACGTTTAATATCACCTAGTGGCTCTGTTCGCCTATGTAGTTGTTTAAGATTCGTTACTTGGAACAAAAAGTTCCAAGTAGCACGGGCTATGGTGAGCCCGTAGTGGACTTACCTGGCACAAGAGCTGGGCTGTAACTTGTCTCTCTGTTCGCCTAGCAGTAAACAGGTACCCCGGCAGTTAGCCAGCTTGTTGTGGAGTTGCATCCTGGAGAGAGGGTCAGTAGTTAGATCTTGGGGGATATTATTATAATAGGTGATTAACTGTTTGGAGTAATTGAGTGATGTGATACAGCTGATTTGCACTGGCTGATGTATCTCTTGAAACAGCTGATCACACCTGAACCAGCTGATTTCCTGCGGCAATAACCAATTGGTTCATGTAACTCGTCATTACCTTCAGCTTCCCATAGGGCTCGGGATTACGGGCTCACCATAGCCTGTGCTACATGGAAATTTTGTTCCGAGGAGCTGAATCTAAAACAATAACAATGACATTCTTCAACAAAGTGACTGTACCAAGGCATCAACGCGGCCCACGGTTCAATAAGCAGCACAGGGAAGCCGAAGCCTCGTTCGTGGGAACATACGTAAAAGTATCCAGAAAGTGAGACAAATAATGTGGCATAAGAATAATCAACGAACAGTTTCCAAGAATAACGTTAGTTCAATGTTGAATCAACACTGAATTGCCGTTAATTAACATTAGATCTTGTGGTTAGTGGGGAGAGGGCATCATTAGAGAAGCAGGGTGACGCAGCCTCAGTACTGAGGACCAACACAACCCGCAACACCACCACAATCATCAATCAGGTGGTGAGACTTAACAAGATAAGTGGGGAAACTGAGAGTGAATTATGCCCCAGTATGTGATGAACAATACGAGAGGTTCTAAAGTGCTAAAGAGAATAAATGGGAAAAAAATAATAGAACAGACGAAGATAGATAATTTGACAACAGAACACTACTATAGGTGAAGAAAAGTCCCGCCTGACAAGTATAAAAAAATTATATGATAAAACAACTGAGTTCTAACAGGAAAGAAAAGGATGGATATATACAGGCGTCTATTAGGCTGCCATAAAACATTTGACATTGTCCCACATAAGAGGCTCCTGTACAAACATCACAATAAGACCAGAAAAACTGGCTCAGTAATGTATTTGGTGGGAAACCCATACAAGAGAGTAGCAACAATAGGAAAATTTGGAATGCTAGAATGTCTTAAGTGGAATCCCACAAGGTCAATACTGGGGCCAATTATGTTCTTAGATTTTGTTGACGAAATAGCTGAAGCACTATACACCCTACGCTCACTGTTCGCGAATCATGAAGAATTAACTAAGAAAATCTGGAGTGAGGACTTGAGGAAGCTCCAGAAGACAGAGGTTACAAGCATGATGGTACAACTGGGTACTAGGTGAGTTTCAAGTGCAAGTTCAAGTATGTTTATTGAGATAAGCAATAAATACATCTCAAAGGGATAGAGTAGCTTAGGCTATTTCTACCCCCCCCCCCTACTAGGTGAGGTGTTAAGCACGGCTGCAAGTCTCAGTAAGCTAGAGGAAGAATAACGTACCATGAAAAGAAGGACGTCACTAGTGCGAGAGGACAGATCTGGCAGCAACACAACACAAATCTCTCACTAGACACACAAGTCAACACAACTTGTCAACACACACAACCACATCACCATCATATGCTGAGCTGGCCAAAGTCAAGATTCTCATATAGTAAAAGACACAACACTACACAGCAAATGTCCAACCAGTACCAGAGCACGTAGTGTGGAGCCACACTCCAGACATACGAAATACTTAGTTATATCTATAAAATATATGAACAGAATGTTTAGGTCGAAAAAGACATTCATGCAAGCTAGGCACACAGATCTGCCGCGGGGAGGTGAGGGATTCATCAGTGTAAGGTCAGTAAACAAGTGGAACCAGCTAGAGGAGCAAATACTGGAGGCTCCCACTATCAATAGTTTGAACTATAGAGTTGACAAGAAACACATCGCGAGTCATTGCATTAGACAACCGACAATTATAAAAACGTGACCCATGAGCTGAAGGAAATTTGTCTTAGGCAAGAGCTATTAGGGAAGTACACACACGCACATATAAACAGGAAGACGGAGGAGCATCCAACCAGTCGTGTTTAAGGTGTCGCAGAGCGCGCCTCCTCCCCTTCTTCCTCCTCCTTCCCCCCTCCTCCCACGCAACCCTCGCCACGCCTCCACCACGCCTCACTTAATGCCTCTGCTTACCTGCCTACCGCGCCTTCCTGCCTACCACCCACTCTGCTAACAAGAACCACTGATCACTCACGATCACAAAAATTTGAAGCTCGATATTGTTTCCCGTGATGCCGAGAGACATCGTCCGTGTCAAAGTGTTTGTGATTTATGTATGTGATCCGCTACCTGAAGCATCACTATGAAGTGTATGTTAACTCATGTGACTCAAGTACATAGTGCCAAGCGTTCC
This sequence comes from Procambarus clarkii, assembly GCF_040958095.1. NCBI lineage: Eukaryota > Metazoa > Arthropoda > Malacostraca > Decapoda > Cambaridae > Procambarus > Procambarus clarkii. The sequence continues at coordinate 22,644,754 of NC_091224.1, forward strand.
TGCCTCGATTTTGAAGAGTACCGTTCCTTCGGACTCAAGTGTGCTCTGCCATGAGTGTTTTTGTGTTAATAATTAAATTAACAACTTCTGACGCAAATGTAAAGTGCCAACTGCGTTCTGAATTCGCTATAAGGAATTTAGTGTCCTCTATCCGAAATGTTAAGTGTCCAGTCCGCTTATAACTGGACTGGAGCGACGTGCGTGTGTCTAGCTGGTGAAGGATCCTTCTCTTCACACTCTTAGTGCTTTTATCTCCTTTGGCATGTAAGGATTTTCACTTGAAATTTTAAGGAGTTGATTGCCGAGGCCTTCTGCAGGAGTTACCAGGGACGAGTGAGTCTGCCATCAATACCCTCATACTTGGTCGACATAAGACGGCATAGGATGGCTTAATTATAAGCCGTCTCAGATGAAACAGAAACGTGTCCAAACTTATGCAATGTAAATGCAACTCACTAATATTTAATAATAAGTTATTTGTGCTTTTTTATACAAGTTTTTTGGGGGGTGTCAAGCGAGTTCGAAGCGTATCTCATCTTGTTGGTGTCTTGCGTGTTTGTTGTGCTGCTCTTAGTCAGAAAACTTGGCCCGTCTCTCACAACCGCCTCCGAGGCTGCCTCTATTCACCTTCATCGTCTTGGGAAACATTTACGTTGTAATATCAAGTTGCTCTCCAAGCATCCCGCTGCCCTTGAGACCCCGAACAGTGTTCCGGACAGCCTCGAGTCTTCTAGTCTGCGAGGGACGTCTTACAGCCTTCTGAGGCTCTTCTACCTCCATACTTCTGTCTCAGAATGCAGCTGAAGGACCTCTACAGTACAGCAGTTATCCTGCAGAACCAAAACCTCATCTTTTGTCCGCAATAATCTAGGTTACAGTTCCATGTACGTGATTATTTAACGGAAAGCCTAATCAAGAGACTGGATGCCGACATTGGGAACAGGGACGTAAATTGCGAAAAGAATATAAATAATTAAATTTATTGAGGATCTCAGGGTCGTTGGCGTCTTAGTAACGCTTCCTTACAAGATGTGAAGGTATTTTTCCACTCTTCCTTCATCTTCAAAAGTTGTATATCAAGGTTTCCTTCATCTATCAATATCTCAATTCAAGACTTTGTTCACGTCTAACCCCCAAGATCACAGGTCAAGGTCTTGTTTAGTTACAAAGGTTAAAATTGAAGACCATGTTTAACTAAGTTTATACTTGGAGACATCGTTCATTTTCTAAGATTCCGGACCGCAAAATATAGCGCCAGGTCGGATCAACAGACACAAGGATACAACCGTACAAATTGTCAGCCGTTTCAAAGTGTCTCTAAGAGTGAGGCAGTGTCACCAGGCGGCAGGGAGTGCCATCAGGCGGCAGGGAGTGCCATCAGGCGGCAGGGAGTGCCATCAGGCGGCAGGGCGTGCCATCAGGAGGCAGGGAGTGCCATCAGGCGGCAGGGAGTGCCACCAGGAGGCAGGGAGTGCCCACCAGGAGGCACGGAGTGCCCATCAGGAGGCAGGGAGTGCCCACCGGGAGGCAGGGAGTGCCACCAGGAGGCAGGAAGTGCCCACCGGGAGGCAGAGAGTGCCACCAGGAGGCAGGAAGTGCCCACCAGGAGGCAGGGAGTGCCCACCAGGAGAAAGATGTTATCCCTGCAGGAACTGCGGGAGTCACTGAGGCTGGCGGAGCACCTAGCTCACCTCTCCCTCACCTCAGGGCGCGACCGGCGGGATACCTCACACTCCCAGTCGGGCGGGGGGATGCCCAAGCCCTACGTCCCACCCAAGCAGCTGCTGCTCTACCTCGTCAGGTAAGCAGGGAGGGAAAGACATAGACACAGATACAGAGACGGAGAGAAACCCTGAAGTTTCAACACTCAAGGTAAGTATAATATTTCTAACAATTAGGAAATTCAACCTGAAACCTACTTACATTACTTATCCAGACCACAGCACTGACAGGTATCCAATCCAGACTAGGAAGTGTACACCATACAAGTCTTCACTAATCATTGTTTGTATTTCGACGTTTTTGTGTTCTCGATGTTGCATTTTTTTTTTTTTTTTTTTTATCTTAAAACGCTTGGGTTCCATGGGCCGGTCTTTGTTCGTTCCGCGAGGCGCGGCGGCGACTTCCGCTTCCTCGTGTACAACATCTTCCCGAAGTCAGAGATCAAGGTCGGTCGTCTTTGAACAGCGCTTCCGAACAAGGCCATACATGGAGGAGATATTTCTTGACGTTTGTGTCCCTTTTCTTCTCCTTGTGTGCTTAAGCCGCACTTCAAGGTTTTGCTTCCTCTCGCTCTGGTGTTATTACGGCCATAAATGCCGACACTACGTCTTCTAGATTTATCATATACATAACATAACTAAATCAACCCAAGTTCTAGCTGCGGCAATATGCATTTCATTAACTCAGAGTGATGAGTGAGAGCGCCGTGGTGGGTGTGCCTGACCGTATACGCTGACTGTTGCCCTCGTCAGTGCTGCTGGAACTGCTGCTCCTGCGAAGCCTAGCTAACCTCCCCTAATCTGTCTACCTCTGTAGCCTCTCAGTGGCTGCATCGTTGTTTACCGTAGATAGTGTATATATTGTCTGTGGGCTCTTGGTGCCTGCATAGTTTTGCATTTGTAGTGAGTATATTAGTAGTAGGCATCCATCAGTGAGTATATTATTGACATAATATACTCACTTGACATTACTATTCTGTACATTGTCACTCTTCTGGTTTTGTCCCTGCTTGTCGTCAGACATATAGAGGGTTAGTTCTGCCTGGCTGGGTGAAGGACTATACGTTCTCTCCCCCATCTACCACCAGGGATTAGTTTTTTAGTTTAGTTCATTTATTATGCACCCCTTACCCATCTTGTGGGCGGTAGTGGAAAGGGTTACAGAGGCACATAATGGGCTCAGGGACTGAACCCCACAATTCATTTAGCTAAGCAAGTTACAATCTTGATGAGCTAGTTACAAAATTCAATATAAGTCGTCACATCAACACTGGGTTCGAGATCGACCTCAAGTATAGGTTCTAAAATAAGCAACTGACATATGTGGAGAGCTAGTGTCAAAATTTATGTTTGTCCTGCACACCGCCCCCCATCCAGTGGGCAGCGGTGGATAAGTTACAATCACTTAGTTACTACCTACAGTTAGCAAACTGGGGATATTTGGCTAAAATTTCTGGTAGCAGATCATTTTGAATGAAATCATAAAATGATCTGCTACCAGAAACCACCTGCACTCTCCTGTCTTCAGTTTTGGTCTGTCTCTTATCTCCTTTACTTTGCGTCTTTGATGAACTCATAAGTAGCTCTTGATCTCCACTCTGTAATCCTTCATATAAAATCAGGTAGCAGATTTTGTTGGGTGTACCTAAGCATGTTAATAAAAAAAAGGATACCTAGCATGTTATAATCATGTCAAACACTCGATTAAGCTTTCGGGTTAAGTTCAAGTTCAAGTTCAAGTATGTTTATTGAGATAAGCAATAAATACATCTTAAAGGGATAGAGTAATTTAGGCTTTCGGGTCAATTTGCCGCCAATGTATTTACGTCTCAGATAACTGTTGATGCCGGGAAAGCCCAGTAATATCCACATTATGCGATCTGAATGTCTTATTTTTTCCCCTGAGCGTGTTCATGGCGTCTTAATGATGCTCCCTTGTGATGTTTTCGCATGATTGTATTTGTTGCTAAACATTTGTTACAGTGTAGTTTGTTGGTAAACATTTTGGTCGATGGCCGTGTTCAAGGTTGGAGGTGCAGGTGCAGTTAATTATTTAATTGACAGAGGTGAGCGATACGATGTGATTTCCTGTAAATATTTGCTTATTGCGCAACAGACCTCATGCATCCTCGACAATTTTGTTATGTCTATGTGTACGTTAAGTAAATAACAACAAGCAAAACACAAGAGGCTAGGTGAGGTCTGTTGGTAACTGATCAACACGATTGTACAAAGTGTGTCTATCCTCACTATTTGTTCCTGCTGGATCGAGCTATTAGCTCTTGGACCCCGCCTGTCTAACCGTCGGTTGTCTAATGTACTGACTCTCGACCTATTTTCCTCTATCATATATACTACATACATTTCTCTCATACACACACGCACACATCTTCAAGTTGCAACCTATATAGCAAACACCTGAGTACCTGCCATATACGTTGCACCATATATGAGTACCTGAGAATTGAACAATATTCAATTCTCAGGTGGTACCTGAGGTGCCTTAAAATTGTCCTGAGTACCTGAGGTACCCGAGAATTCAATTGTTAGGTACCTATTTACTGTTAGGGTGAACAACGGCATCAGGTGAAAGAAACTCGGCCAATTTGTTTATATGTGCTTTTCTTTGTCCGAATTAATAGATTTAATTTCCTTATAATTCTCCCTGCAGTATGGCGGCCTATTAGTCGTCCCTCTGAAGAGGTCATTACAGCTTCCAGCAGATAATCAAGTGTGTGTACACAGTGACCGCTCATTCTCACGGCTGCATACAAATTGACTTCCTTTTTATCTGTGTTTATCTGACTCATTCCTCAATGAGTATCAGGTTATGTGTGGCTAACTCGTCATTACTCCCAGATTTTTTAGAGTGGCCCAACTAGTTTTTTAATAGATGTGTCTCTTAGTGAAGCTCCCCCTAGCTACCTCCTTCAAGTTTTCTGTTTTCCCACTCTATCTTTCTGTGGTTGAAGCTTACAATAATTAGTTAATCATTAATAATCCTACTTGCAACTTAAGTGGCTTTTGTGGATGGCTGCGTTAACTATTATTTGTCATACTGTTTTTTTTGGGTCGTACAATTGTATTCACCTAGTTGTGCTTGTGGGGGTTGAGCTTTGGCTCTTTGGTCCCGTCTGTCAACTGTCAATCAACTGATGAAACAGTTATTATGGTATATGTATGTGTGTGTGTAATTACCTAAGTGTAGTTACATGATGAGAGCTACGCTCATGGTGTCCCGTCTACCCAGCACTCTTTGTCATATAACGCTTGGAAACTACTGACGGTCTTGGCCTCACCACCTTCTCACCTAATTTGTTTGTACGTAGTGATCATGTCACCTCTTTTTCTTCTGTCTTCTAGTTTTGGCATATATAATGCCTCTAACCTCTCCTCGTAGCTCTTGCCCTTCAGTTCTGGGAGCCACTTAGTAGCATGTCTTTGCACCTTTTCCAGTTTGTTGATGTGCTTCTTAAGATATGGGCACCACACAACCGCTGCATATTCTAGCTTGGCCTAGCAAAAATCGTGATTTTAATAGTAATATTTTATAATATTTTTACCCTCCTCGGCATTTCCTGTTGACTTCACAACCTAGCAAGTCTACTGACTTGCTAGGTTGTAGGGTGTGTAAGTGTACACCTCGTCACAAGAGCGTCAGGTCAATGACCCTTTAAGAAAGCTCGGGGTCAACACGTCACCATAATTACAGTGATACTGAAAGTCAAGGTTGTTATCGGATGATGGCCGCGTCACTGGATATAAAAATAATAGTGAAAATTAAATAATTTGACTAGATAGACACACTAGGCTTCCAAATGTTTACTGCAAGTTTTTTTATTATTATTATTATCAATATTATCAACATTGTGTTTTTTTTCTAGTAAGGCGTCTTAGTCAGGCCTTAGTACTCACTTATTTGTGCTTGCGGGGGTTGAGCTCTGGCTCTTTGGTCCCGCCTCTCAACTGTAGAAAGTCTTATCCTATTCTGTGATAAAATATAATAGGAACTCTGAGATTGCTTCTCATTGGTCCATTGTGGAAGTCCATCATGGCGGCGGCCTTGTGTACACCCCCCGAGCATCTGTTGAGGTGCTGCTCACTGTTACTTCCTGTCACCCCCTTCCTCCCCCGCTCACCCCACTCTCCCCCACCTCCAGCATCATGCGGAAGTGGTTGGTGGTAGTTACGTCAACCGCTCGCGTCATACATAAGAGGTGTACCGCCACGCCCCAAGTAAAGAAAAAAAAGGAGCACCGCTCCTATGCCAGGTAAGTCCACTACGGGCTCACCATAGCCCGTGCTACTTGCCCCGCTCCTGTGCCAGGTAAGTTACGGGCTTACCATAGCCCGTGCTACTTGGAACTTGATCTGAACCAGTATGTGTACTGACGAGAGTGTATTCACCTAGTTGTGCTTGCGGAGGTTGAGCTCTGCTCTTTCGGCCTGCTTCTCAACTGTCAATCAATCAACTGTACTAACTACTAACTAATCCCCCCCCCCCCACACACACACAGGAAGCAGCCCGTAACAGCTGTCTAACTCCCAGGTACCTATTTACCGCTAGGTAACGGTTATCAGTGTGAAAGAAACTTTCCCCATTTTGTTTCTCGCCGGATTACGTATCCAACGTGCTGTCCATTCAGCCACCAGCGGTCGTGCGTGTGTATGGACGAGCGTGAGTGTGGTCGTGCGTACAGCGAGCGGTCAAGCAACAAAGAGTACTGGGAAGACGGGACACCACAAGCGTAGCTCTCATCCTGTAACTACACTCAGATAATTATTCCATCACCTAAGTGTAATTAGGTGATGGATAAATGTTGCCGACACCTGCATCAACATTTATATGCAAATTCCCGAGATGTACTTATTACCGAGTATCTCTGAGAATTTGTATTACCTGCTGTAGACCTCTGATACCTGGTTGATACCTGGTTGATGGGGGATGGGAGTTCTACTCTCCCAAGCCCGGCCCGAGGCCAGGCTTGACTTGTGAGAGTTTGGTCCACCAGGCTGTTGCTTGGAGCGGCCCGCAGGCCCACATAATTGTAAACTATGTGAGAGTATATTAAACGTGAAATTTTCCCGGTAAATATTGTGTGTAGTAAGGGAAAGTGATGACGTCACGGGCGGTGTGACGTCACGACCTTGGGCATCCATGTTGCCACCTAAGATTGTGTCAGTAGCCGCCCAACGCAGTGTTGCCAGATTGGGCTACAAATAGCGAATTGGGCTACTTTTGAGAGCCCTGCGCTCCCAAGTTTTTAATTTCGCTACTTGCCACTTTTTAGGCTAATTTAAAAGCAAGATGTGCTAATTTGGGCTATTAGTGTTAAGAATGTACGATTGCGAGTTACATGAAAGTAACTAAGCTATAAATAATTGTAATTAATAATAATTGTAAATATTAATTAATACTAAATAATATTATTTAATAAATTAGTCCCAATTCAATGCAGAGTTTTCTTCCTAGCACAGAAACTTGTAAATATAAATACAAGATAATAGATGGATCGATAAATAAATAGACAACTTTCAAATATTGCACCAAGTAATAGCGAGAGGAAAAAAACTAGACAGTATACATTACATTTGAAATGAATAATGGATGAATGGTAATAAATTGGTGTATGTTTGTATGTATACCAAACAAAGTCCATTTAATGGCAGAATTTAGCCATTTTGTGTAAAAACTTTTATATCTCATATTATTAATTATAACAGTAATCGAAAAAAGTCATAGTTTGTATATACAAGAGATGAAACAGCGAGCCATGAGCTAGAGCGATGTGCTGAGTCCATAAGGCGGAGCTTCCAGAGATACCTTCCTGTGATTGGCTGTTGCGGGGAATACCAACACTCTTTTATGAAGCAAAATTTTATCTAAGAAATAGGTCCTTGTGCACAACAACAAGGTTGTTGTGAAAAAGAACAACAATTTCTGTTTTGCACCTGACAGAAATCTCCATCTAACTGAATAATTTACTCGAATAAGAGGGCAAAGCAGAGTATCATTATTTGTGTCAAGGCAACCCCCAATAATAACGTCTCAAGTTAGGTAGCCAGCCCATTTTTATATAACATCTGTTATATCCTGCAATATTTAATTATCACTTTATTAACACTTTAAATACTTAACCCTTCAATTTTTTGGTCGATTAAAGTTGAAACAGAATATCATAGGCAAGGATGGTGTGCTGAATAAAGATGATTTATTAAGTGGATGGAGCCTTTAGTTGATCCCTTCCTGTGATTGGCTGTTGTGTGAATGTCAACAAAGAATATCTACCAATGATATGCCATTTATTATGCACCCCATACCATTTGGGGGCGGAGCTTGGAACCTCCTACCCGAGCACAACAACCCGCCTTATGGGTTGCTGTTTGGCTATTTATAGTGCGTTGGAAAAAAAAGAGATGTCGCTAGTTGTATTTTGTGGGGTAATTTGTTATAAGTGTAATTTGATGTCAACAGATGGCGTAAGCTGTATCTTATGGCTACTATTGACCAGGCAGTTGATAGTGTTCTCTTTTGCCGACAGATGGCATCAGCTGTATCATTATTACTTCCGAATTCCCTTTAAACACTGATCTACAAATCCTTTAGCTTATGATAAGGTTTTATACCATTTATGATAAGTATTAGATAACTGGAGTTCCGCAATTACTTTTATTTATCAACTGTTCAGGATATCATCATATAACGTCTGGTTAGGACGTACTGCTCTCGACTGATGAAGATTAAGCCATCCAAGAGGTGGCACGGGCATGAATAGCCCGTAAATACTGCTCTCGTAATATTATTCAGGGGGTGGGGGAACTATCAAGAGAAGGCGCCAAGCCATTACCACTATATAGCACTCGGAAGGGGTCAGGATACGATCATATGGTCACCACTTGGTCCGGGAGACATCTCCCGTCACGCAGGGTGCAGTCGGGCCTCCACAGATCTCCAGTATCAGCTCTTGATACTGGTAATGGCTCAAAAGGGCCACCACTTACGGGCTATTCATGCCCGTGCCACCTCTTGGGTGGCTTAATCTTCATCAATCAATCAGGTCAGGATACGGATTTGAGATGGAACAGGGGAAAGGAATGGTGCCCAACCTCTTGGGCGGTCGGGGATTGAACGCGGACCTGTAGGAAACGAGACAACGGCTTTAACAGGCCGAAACGTTCATCTCTCTTCTCCATTTCTTTGTGTTTTTTCCGCATATATATATATATATATATATATATATATATATATATAACAGGAGACTCGAACCCTAGCCAGCGCAGAAGCCTTCCAGCAACTGGCATAACAGGTACGCCTTAACCCGCTCCACCACCCGCTCAGACCCTTAAAAGAGATGGTAATTTCGGAGTATTTAAATACCCCAAAGATCAACACCTCCCAAGAGCACCAGAGCAAGTGAGGGGTCATTTATACGTTAATTTCATCAAGTCCCTGTTAATATGGGAAGACACAGTGTCTCTGCTTAAGGCACAACTCTCCTAAACACGAGAGTTAAGTATACAACTTTAGAACACTTTCCCAAAAGTGGGAAAGTGTTATATATATATATATATATATATGTCGTACCTAATAGCCAGAACGCACTTCCCAGCCTACTATGCAAGGCCCGATTTGCCTAATAAGCCAAGTTTTCCTGAATTAATATATTTTTTCTAATTTTTTTCTTATAAAATGATAAAGCTACCCATTTCATTATGTATGAGGTCAATTTTTTTTTATTGGAGTTAAAATTAACGTAGATATATGACCGAACCTAACCAACCCTACCTAACCTAACCTAACCTATCTCTATCGGTTAGGTTAGGTTAGGTAGCAGAAAAAGTTAGGTTAGGTTAGGTTAGGTAGGTTAGGTAGTCGAAAAAACATTAATTCATGAAAACTTGGCTTATTAGGCAAATTGGGCCATGCATAGTTGGCTGAGAAGTGCGTTCTGGCTATTAGGTACGACATATATATATATATATATATATATATATATATATATATATATATATATATATATATATATATGCGGAAAGGATGGTGTGTGTGTGTGTATGTGCAGAAATAATATGAATAAAACAATTAACATCGTGTAGTGTACTCTATATATCAAAATATATTACTTTGAAACCCATATCATTCACAAAAAAAAATGGGCTACTCTTATTACAAATTCGCTACTTTTAGGCCGTCAGCTCGCTACTTTCAGCAACTTAGAGCTGGCAACCCTGGCCAGCGCTCGTGGAGGTTGGGTGTTTGTGTGGTAATGCCCACATATTGTAAAAAAAAATGTTTCACTATTTCATTAGCAATATTTTTAAATAGTCCCATACTCTAGCTCTATCTATTAGTCCAACATTAGGGTTGTAACTCATTTTCAATGTATGTATGTACCTTTACCTGAATAAATATCATATAATCTTAAAAAACTCAGTTTTCTACTATGTACTTTACAAGTACGAAGATAAGTACTTTTCGTAATTTGGTTTGTAGTATATGATTCAGTTAAGCGTATTTAACAAATTCTACTGCAGTTAAATAATTATATAACACTCAAATTCGAAAGTTTGCAATATTTAGAAACTGAGGAGTGATGATGTCATAGTTTAGATGACGTCAGAGCTAGGATATGACTCAGATTAGAAACTAGTCCAACTGTTGCTCTATGCGAGTGTGTATTCTGGTGGGAGATACCTATAGTTGGGGGGAGATACCTGGTTGATGGAGTTCTGGGAGTTCTTCTACTCCCCAAGTCCGGCCCGAGGCCAGGCTTGACTTGTGAGAGTTTGGTCCACCAGGCTGTTGCTTGGAGCGGCCCGCAGGCCCACATACCCACCACAGCCCGGTTGGTCCGGCACTCCTTGAAGGAAACTATCTAGTTTCCTCTTGAAGATGTCCACGGTTGTTCCTGTAAGATGCAGGCGATGAGTCACAATAACGTGGCTGAAGTATGTTGACCAGACCACACACTAAAGGGTGAAGAGACGACGACGTTTCGGTCCGTCCTGGACTATTCTCAATTCTCAAGTCAAATTTTACCATTTACAATCGACTTGAGAATGGTCCAGGACGGACCGAAACGTCGTCGTCCCTTCACCTTCTAGTGTGTGGTCTGGTCAACGTAGGGGGAGATTATCTTGAGATGATTTCGGGGCTTAGTATTGTATTTTTTGCTGTATTTTAGCGTCCCCACGGCCCGGTCCTCGACCAGGCCTCCCTTTCGTTACACATTCCCAGGAGGCTGTCTAACTCCCAGGTACCCATTTACTGCTACGTGAACAGGTACTTCAGGATGAAAGAAACTGTCCATTTGCTTTCGCCTCCGCCTGGGATCGAACCCGTAACCTTAGGACTACGAATACCGAACGCTGTCCACTCAATCGTCAAGCCCCTAATCAAAAACTTCTTATAGGCTTACCAAAGCGGTGCCCCAATAAACTTTAAACTATGCAATCTATATTTGTAGTGAACTAGTTACAAACAGTTGTAATTGTCCTCAAATTTGTGATTAAGGTAGAGTGGTAATAGTGTAATTTCAGTACAGTAGTTTTGGTCTTTAGTCATAAGATTAGCAAGGAACTCTTCAAGCAGTGGCCAGAGTTCTTATCTAACAGTGACATACTACGAATACCGAGCACTGTTCACTCAGCCGTCAGCCCCGCTAACGGCTGACGGCTGAGTGGACAGCGCTCGGTATTCGTAGTCCTAAGGTTACGGGTTCGATCCCCGGTGGAGGCGGAAACAAATAGACATAGTTTCTTTCACCCTGATGTTCCTGTTCACCTAGCACTAAACAGGTACCTGGGAGTTACAGCTGCTTCCTGGGGATGTGTAACAAAAAGGAGGCCTGGTCGAGGACCGGGCCGCGAGGACGCTAAGCCCCAAAATCATCTCAAGATAACCTCAAGACAGTGAGGTCACAGCCCCGCCTATAAGTCTTGTTGTAACTGGTGTGTTAACTGTCCTTAGTTCATGTTCACAGCCTACAATTACTCCCTATACTCGGTTACGCTCGGTTATACTCCCTAGCCGACTACATTCTAATCGGTTACGCTCTATAGCCGGTTACGCCCTGGCGGGCCTAGCCAGCGAAAAAAATGTCAAAATCAATGAAGCCATGAGTGAGGATGTTTTCATTATACAATCTTTCATTTATTTTATTAGCGAGCTTCAGTGATGCTTAGCCAATCAGGAGGTCTTGCTACATCCTGGATATTACTCTCATATCTCCTTAGCCAATCAGAAAATAGTGTCACATCATGTATACAGCTTTCATATCTTGTTAGCCAATCAGAAGGTCTTACAACATCCGGGATACTACTCTCATATCTCGTTTATAATGCAATATAACACAAGGTCTACGGGAAGTCTAGTAATGACCTTATTTAGCTCTATTGTGTTTACGGTCTTTATTAACTACTAAGGTGAGAATTACTTGTTAATTTCGTAAAAAGTTCAACGTCCTAACCTAACCGGAACGTGCAAACCAAAGCAACCCACCTAACATATCGAGTTACATGCATAGAAAACGTGGATATTTGTGCCCTGGGGCCAGATTCACGAAGCAGTTACGCAAGCACTTACGAACCTGTCCATCTTTTCTCAATCTTTGGCGGCTTTGTTTACGATTATTAGACAGTTAATGAGCTCCGAAGCACCAGGAGGTTGTTTATAACAATAACAACAGTTGATTGGCAAGTTTTCATGCTTGTAAACTGTTTAATAAATGTAAACAAAGCCGTCAAAGATTGAGGAAAGATGTACACATTCGTAAGTGCTTGCGTAACTGCTTCGTGAATCTGGCCCCTGGTACTTTTCTTTCTAGGATGCATTTGTAAAGCTGGTTGTATATTAGTTGTGAGGACGTTTTTGTGTAAGTTGAAACAGCGCGGGAGGAATTACTGAGGGTATGATATGGCAGGGGTCATTGGTCGGTGGCGCACTGTTCCAGTCGTCTCATTGGTCGGTGGCGCACTTCCAGTCGCCTCATTGGTTGGTGGCGCACTGTTCCAGCCACCTCATTGGTCGGTGGCGCATTGTTCCAGTCGCCTCATTGGTCGGTGGCGCACTGTTCCAGCCACCTCATTGGTCGGTGGCGCACTGTTCCAGTCGCCTCATTGGTCGGTGGCGCACTTCCAGTCGCCTCATTGGTTGGTGGCGCACTGTTCCAGTCGCCTCATTGGTCGGTGGCGCACTTCCAGTCGCCTCATTGGTTGGTGGCGCACTGTTCCAGCCACCTCATTGGTCGGTGGCGCATTGTTCCAGTCGCCTCATTGGTCGGTGGCGCACTGTTCCAGCCACCTCATTGGTCGGTGGCGCATTGTTCCAGTCGCCTCATTGGTCGGTGGCGCACTGTTCCAGCCACCTCATTGGTCGGTGGCGCACTTCCAGTCGCCTCATTGGTCGGTGGCGCACTGTTCCAGCCACCTCATTGGTCGGTGGCGCACTGTTCCAGTCGCCTCATTGGTCGGTGGCGCACTTCCAGTCGCCTCATTGGTTGGTGGCGCACTGTTCCAGTCGCCTCATTGGTCGGTGGCGCACTTCCAGTCGCCTCATTGGTTGGTGGCGCACTGTTCCAGCCACCTCATTGGTCGGTGGCGCATTGTTCCAGTCGCCTCATTGGTCGGTGGCGCACTGTTCCAGCCACCTCATTGGTCGGTGGCGCATTGTTCCAGTCGCCTCATTGGTCGGTGGCGCACTGTTCCAGCCACCTCATTGGTCGGTGGCGCACTTCCAGTCGCCTCATTGGTTGGTGGCGCACTGTTCCAGCCACCTCATTGGTCGGTGGCGCATTGTTCCAGTCGCCTCATTGGTCGGTGGCGCATTGTTCCAGTCGCCTCATTGGTCGGTGGCGCACTTCCAGTCGCCTCATTGGTTGGTGGCGCACTGTTCCAGCCACCTCATTGGTCGGTGGCGCATTGTTCCAGTCGCCTCATTGGTCGGTGGCGCACTGTTCCAGCCACCTCATTGGTCGGTGGCGCATTGTTCCAGTCGCCTCATTGGTCGGTGGCGCACTGTTCCAGTCGCCTCATTGGTCGGTGGCGCACTGTTCCAGTCGCCTCATTGGTCGGTGGCGCACTGTTCCAGTCGCCTCATTGGTCGGCGTCGCACACAGTCACGCCTCCCACACAGAACAAACTTCCACCTCTAAAATATAATCCGTAACAACGTGACACATATTTACAAACCCAGCGAGGTATTTTGGACCGTTTTTTGCAACAACCAAACCTAGATTTCCCTAGGCTTTCATATTGAATTAGATCTAAGACTGGAAAGGATTACAGAGGCACATAATGGGCTCAGGGACTGTGGGGTTCAGTCCCTGAGCCCATTATGTGCCTCTGTAACCCTTTCCACTACCGCCCACAAGATGGGTATGGGGTGCATAATAAATGAACTAAATTAAAGACTGCGTTCTTCAAATGCTTATTTAGGCCTAGGATAGGTTAGGTTTATGACTATTTTTGCATTATTTTTTATGCCCTTTATAATTCTAATCGATCCCGGGCGCCGTCGAGAAACAATGGGCAGTGTTTCTTTCACCCTATGCCCCTGTTACCTAGCAGTTAAATAGGTACCTGGGTGTTAGTCAGCTGTCACGGGCTGCTTCCTGGGGGTGGAGGCCTGGTCGAGGACCGGGCCGCGGGGACACTAAAGCCCCGAAATCATCTCAAGATAACCTCAAGATAACCTCCCCACTAACAGGGCTCGATACTGACCTTTCCCCAGGATGCAAATCAATAGTTGCCTAACTCCTGGGTATCTATTTACTGCTAGGTGAACACAGGCATTCAATGAAAAGAAACGTGCCCAACCATTTCTGTCCCGCCAGCGATTTCTGATTGCGAGTCGAGAATGAACCCAACTGTACTACAGAGATTTAAATAATTTGAGTTTCAGATAAATTTATTCTTATTGTGTACAGTTCACTAGTATGTCTTAAACTGGTAGACTGCATACAGTTATTGTGGCCGAAAGGGGAAAGGATGTTGATACACTTGATGACCAGACCACACACCAGTAGATGAAGAGACGACGACGTTTCGGTCCGTCCTGGACCATTATGAGTTTGACTTTCTGGACTTTCAGCCTTGTTATTGTGACATCGTCTGCATGTTAACACATTGGTGCTGAGCGCCGGCCAACCTCATCAATATCAAGACATTCTTGTCAATCATACAAAGTTTGGGCAAGTAGCACATGCTATGGTGAGCCCGTAGTGGACTTACCTGGCACGGGAGCGTATAATTCAGAGTAATACTGTATGTATATTAAAAGTAGATTGGACAAATTATTCTCTTCACATCTTCACCTCACATTGTACCAACATACGCTCTTTGGTAAAGAAAATAGACTTTCTATAATCTGTGTTGGTTTTGAGGGAGATGCTGATCAGTTACAGCTCCGCTCCCGTGCCAGGTAAGTCCACTACGGGCTCACCATAGCCCCTGCTACCTGCCATGCTCCTGTGCCAGGTAAGTTACGGGCTCACCATAGCCCGTGCTACTTGAAACTTGTTCAGAGTAGCTGAATCTATAACAACAAACAACGAGGGAGATGCTGTTGAGCTCTGCCACCACTGTATGTCGTCACCGGAAAGAGACAGCACGTCCATTCGGCTTGGAAATTCAGCTTCCTCTGGTAATCACACTCACCAGGTGTACTTGCAGGCTCGAACTTCGGTTCTTAGCATCGACTTTTTGTTATACTATCACTTTAAGTTGTTTGTTAAGTAAACTACAACACTTTATTAACAACTGACATTGAAGACGTTCTGCCTGATATCTTTGTGACTGTTTTGCATCTCAGGTTCTCATTTATGACACGTCATATTCTGCTGTTTCTGGTTTAAATGGGACGCCTTTGTGTATTTTATCAACGCCCCCTTATGTTGTTATCGTGTCCCCCCGTATTCCTCTAGTGTTGTGAGAATCGTGCAAATCCTCATTCTCTTCTCGTTGCTCAGGCCTCGATCAGCTCAGGAAGGAGCCTTGTTTTATATTTGTAGACATTTTCAAGTTTTGTTTGGTACTGTTTTCAGGTGAGAGTTCCATGGCGCGATTGAAAATTCAAAAAAGTTCATTACGCATAGATTGTGCATATGATCCGGAAGGCTCCTTTTATCCAAATTCCTGAACGCTACACGGACGTTGGCAAGTTTGCTGCTGGCAAACAAGCCAGCCAATACTGCCGACTTATTCTGCTACTGCAGGAGCCTCTAGCATCTTTTCAGATGCAGGAATCTACATCTCCTTCATTCTGTGGTGCCCTATGGGTCTTCTCCCTCCTATTCCTATCCTCGTTACTTTGCATTTGGCTTGAGTAAGGTGTAGTAGACCACCTTGGGAGTACTATGCAGGGTATCACGGTGACCCTCCGCTCTCATTCTTCTCATTACTTTTGTACCCACAACAGTCCACTAACTCTCAGGCAGTTTTACTACTCGGCAGAGAGTCCCACGGGACGCTATTCAAAATAATCGACTATAACTCCCAGATATACATACAGTATTTACTATTAGGTGAAGTCCCACAGGATGCGAATCATAATTCGGCCCCTAACTCCTAGGTACTGTACCTATTTACTAAGTCCCCCACGATTCTGTCTAGTCGACTGACTCCCACGTAATTGTTTACTGCTGGGTTAACAGACAAATCGTGTGAAAGAAAGAAAGAAAAAGAAAACGTGACCAGATATTTCGCCTTGCATTTTAAGTCACATTGTGTGGAGCAAGAGTCGATTTAACACTAATTAGTTCTATCGAGTGGTGATGTGGGGTGAACAGGTGTGTGGAGGCGAGGTAATTCAATGTGTGGAAGGTGGCAGGTGGCAGGTTTGGAAGCATGGTAGAAAGGGACAGGCAGGTTAGAGAGGGGCTGGCCTGTGGGGATGGGTGGAAGGTGGAGATGACTGACAGGTGCATGCAGATTGCTGATACATGTGTTTACTAGTTGTGTTTTTGCGGGGGTTGAGCTTTGCTCTTTCGGCCCGCCTCTCAACTGTGTGTGTGTGTGGGGGGGGGAGGAGGGGTTGGTTTTGTTGAGGTTGACAGGCGTGGAGGGGTTGCATGGGTTTGAGATGCGCCTGCCGGTAGGGAGGTGTGGCAGGTGTGGAGGTCGGGTATGGGAGGGTCCGACAATGGGGAGGGGCTTCATGGTTGGGGATGGGCTGGCAGGGGTCGGAGGTACCATTGTGTGGTGGCAGTGGTGGGGCAAGAGGACGCGTTACACTCATGCTCCTCAAGTTGGCCCTTAATCCCTTACTTCAGCGCCAACTGTGGATGGTGACCCTGCAACAACTGCATAGGTCAGTACTGGGACTAAACCCCTTCGTAGGCTAGAAAAGATACAGATTAGACTGTGTTTTTTCCCACATCTAGCCCGAAATGCTGAGCGTATTAGTGGCTTTAGGCAGAGTATGTACTAGCTCTCTAGAAATCCAACATTCAGTTTGTAACTCATTTTGAATGTATGCACTGTTACCCGAATAACCGTTATTATTATATTATTATTATAGAAAAATAGGACTGAATGGCATTCTCTCTCTCCCCCCTCCCCACCCTACGACTAGTTTCCGTCTGCTGCGTCTCATGTAAATATGGCATCTCTTCTAGAATAAATAGTATTGGCCTCTCTGGTTTCTTGCCCCGAGTGCCAGTTTAGTGTTGTGTGAGTGCCAGGTGAGAGGAGAGTGCCAGCATGAGGTGTAAGGAGGCAAGAGGTGGAGGCGTCGTGGTAACGGGGTCGCTGCAGCCGACGCTCCACAAGGGTAAACAAATCTGCGCGCCATCTTTTGAATGATATTCCAACTACAAATTTTTATGTAATTTTTCTATACCTCTACCTGTAACTACTTAAATCTTTGAAAACAGATATGTTCACCTGTTTATCTAGTAAATAAGGGTAAATCAGGAACGTGTGCCATTTACACTGTACCGTTAGGTTTCATAATCTGACTAAATTGACCTTCTTCGACCTTGACCTAGTAAGTGAGCGTGCTCGAAGCTTCTTGTATTTGGTTATTTTGATTAAATGTGCCTTAGAACATTTTTCATTACTAGAGATGGAGTAAAAATAAAGGTGAAATGTATGTTTGTTGTTTATATGTATACAAATTCACGCAAAAAAAAAAAAATATATATATATAATATAAATTATAATATATATATATATATATATATATATATATATAATATATATATATATATATATATATATATAATATATATATATAATATATATATATAATATATATATATAATATATATAATATATATATAATATATATATATATATATTATAATATATATAAAATATAATATTTACTCGCCTAGTTGTGCTTGCAGTGGTTGAGCTTTGGCTCATTGGTCCTGCCTCTCAACTGTCAATCATCTGGTGTACAGGTTCTTCAGTCTGTTGAACTTTCATATGTTCATTTGAAACCATGTATGGAGTCTACCTCCACCACATCATAATGCATTCCATTTGTTAACTTCCTTGACACTGAAAAAGTTCTTTTTATCATCCCAGTGGCTTATTAAGTTCCGACCTGTAACCCCTTATCCGTGTACCACCCATGCTAAATAACTTGTCTTTATCCATCCTGTCAATTCCTCTGAGAATTTTAAGTGGTAACCATGTTTGCCCTAACTCTTCTGTCTTCTGGTGGTGTGAGGTTTAGTTCTGGTAGTCTTTCCTCATAGCTCATGCCTCTCAGTTAAGAGACTAGCATGGTGGCATACCTCTTAACTTTTTCTGTCTTCATTTTGTGTCTGACTAGATGTGAACTCCATGCTGGAGCTGCATACTCCAATATTGGTCTGACATACGAGATACAGTACTGTATACAAGATTCTGAATGATTCCTTACACAAGTATCTAAAGTCAGTTCTTATGTTTGCCAACCTCACATATGCCACTGTTGATATCCTTTTGATAATGACTAAAGGGGACTGGTCTGGTGTGATGGCAAACTCCAGATCTTTCTCGCTTCCTGATTCCTGAAAGTAGGTTGGCAGTCCCCATGGCACAGTGGTAAAAGCACTCGCCTGGCACTTTGCGAGCGTTTTAACCTGGGTTCGTATCCTGGCCGGGGAGGATTTACTGGGCGCCAATCCTTAACTGTAGCCTCTGTTCACCCAACAGTGAATGGGTGCCTGGTTGTTAAATGATTTGACTGGTCGTATTCTGGGGAAAATTAGGATTAAGGACTTGCCTGAAATGTTTTGTGTACTAGTGGTTGTACAAGAATGTACAACTTCACTTCTTAGCACATTGTTTGTTCTCTGCCAACACTGGCAAAATTCTTTCTATTATTATTATTATTATTATTTAATTGATTATTTATTATTATAGTAGTATTATTAATATTATTAATATTTTTATTATCAACTTCAGACCATACACCCTGCAAAGTTGGGTAAGCTTAGCCCCAAGCATTTTGCTTCCGTCTTGGATAGACACACAGATATTCTCTTATATTAGTACAGTATATAGATTAGCACTTTATCAGCTGTCTTCTAATGTTATGGTAGTTCTCCCATTTTTGTTATTATGTACCATAGAAAATGGTCAGCATAAGTTTCTTCATTATCTTGTGATTATTATGAACTTCTGCAATAATTATGTAAATTATTAACCTCATCCTTCAGGATGGGTAGCTTCACATCCAAGCCTCAGATGGAGAGCGAGGAGGGAGAGGATGACCTGGTGAGTGTGCCAGATGGGGTGCTGGATCGGCAGGCATTGCTTCGCTGGGTCCAGGCCCCCCTTGCCCACCTGCCCCCACTCCTGCCCCGCGTCTACCGTCCACGACCCACCCACGTGTCTGCTGCCAAGTCGACAGCCTCATCGCCAGCCACTACACCCACTGTAAAGTCACCAGTTACTACACCCACTATGAAGTCACCAGTTACTACACCCACTGCAAAGTCATCAGACACACAGGCCCATATACCATTGCCAGGCTCATTCCGGGTTATGCAGTGGAATATCCTTGCACAAGGTTAGTCTTCAAAGCTGTTTTTTTTGTGTGTTCACATGTACAGTACGGTACTGTGTGTATGTATTTGGAGATTGAGCTTCACCACATGGACCATACTTGACCATGAGTCAGAATTACATGTGTGTATTTACACATACAGTATATGTAAATTTGTGTGTAAATTGCAAAGAAATTAATGCATGGTGTATAAGGTGAAATCATATGACTGTGAAGGAAATAGAAATAAGGAGTAGAGTACGTTTGTATACATTTCAATGCATCTTCATATGTAAAGTACTGTCAAAAAGCATAATGGGGTATAGTAGTATATATAGACAGAAATAGGATACCGATACCGTACTCATGTTACATGCATTAGCAATTTGTATTAAGGCAAATTCAATAAGTCTTCTACTTAAAATACTCTTACAATTGGTGATGGAACATGAGTCCTCCAAAATTAACTTTGTGAAAATTTCCAAACAAGTGTATAAATACATATAGCATTAGACATTTGGTCACTTTTAACAGCATATTTGTATTGGAATTCTAAAATTCAAATTGTTGAAGTTTTTCCTATATGGTATAATATGGACAGCATTGCACTCTTTACATGGTATTTTGTAAATTGCAGTTATCACTAAGAGGACTATTGATAGCTAGTAATTTACCAATGTTGTATTCATAATTAAATATAACATGTACAGTAAATCAAATAATTTAAAGGCATTGACAAATTTGTCATAACCAGACAAATATGTCGACAGATTTTTAAATTAACTTTTCTCACTTGTGCTTTTGCTAAGGCAGGTCTCCTAAAAATGAACACAGGTAAGAAAGTTTGTATCCAATAGATGTATGTAATGTACATGTGTGTTATTGAATATGACCGAGTGGATTAGAAGGAATCGTCTCTATATTCTTCACTTATATATATATAAATATATATAGAGATAATATTATTACAGATGCCTGCCTACCTTGCTTAGATTGGTTGGGAAGAGCAACCAATCAACATGTTAAGTACAGTATAAATGCCTAATTAACACACTCAAGTGTCCTCTATATCGTCAAGGATCTAGAGTACTATACCAGTTCTGATCTTAAATGCTGCTTTGAGAGCTTCAACAGAACTCATAGAAATCACACATGAAACTAGTATTGGATTGGTATTCGAAGAAGCCAACTCATCCAAAGCGGAAATGGCATGCAATAAAGAAACCTAAATTGTTGGATAGCTTCCCAGATGCAATAAAATGCTGTACCACCATTTACTAATTTAACAAAGAAACAGAGGTACCTAACTGACATATACTGAAGATGGTCCCATGCTGGGTTGAAAGCACTTGAGCATTCCTGCACCTTTCAGTGTGGTTAACTGCAGCATATTGATGAAATAATATCTGTCACACCAAATAGCATAGATGATCTAAATAAGCAAATTCTTATTTTACTCTAAAAATACTGCAAATGTATTACTGTGTTGTAACAAGTCCTATTAAAACAAATATTTATCACAAAAGCTATAGAATCTGAAGTGACATAATCTACAATGTTTAGCATTAAATATCAATCTAGAAAACTATGTCATTAGCTAAACTTAAGTTTTTATTTACATATATGTATGTTAGCTTGCATACTCTTAGTTTTAAGCATTCCCATCAAATGTATTCTCAACAAACACCATTGGTTTCTCATTGTTGGGAACAGGTAGCCAGTTCGACATACTGAGTTCCCTGCTGGATAATGACTTGATTTCCGCAGGATGCAATCTGCAGCAGCTGTATATTCATGTGTACCCATTTACTGCTATATGAGCAGAGCCATCAGGTGTAAGGACATGTTGCCAAATGTCTTACATTGCCTAAGAATTGAACTTAAGGTTGTATCTTGTGGGTGTATAAAATTATGAGTGTATTATTATTATTATTATTATTATTATTATTATTATTATTATTATTATCATTATCATCATCATTATCATCATCATCATCATTATCATCATTATCACCATTATCATCATTATCATCATTATCATCATTATCATCATCATCATCATCATCATCATCATTGTTGATATTTTGTTATTGATGAATTAGTTTGGTTCTAAAATTTAGCATGGTGCTTCAGTTTGACTATATCTTTATGGGAATGCTTATATCTGTATGCTCACAACGTGAGAACAGGTAAGCAGTCACCAAAAGCAGAATGAATTTTAGAATTTTAGAATTGCTTTTAGAATTCCAATACAAATATGCTGTTAAAAGTGACCAAATGTCTAATGCTATATGTATTTATACACTTGTTTGGAAATTTTCACAAAGTTAATTTTGGAGGACTCATGTTCCATCACCAATTGTAAGAGTATTTTAAGTAGAAGACTTATTGAATTTGCCTTAATACAAATTGCTAATGCATGTAACATGAGTACGGTATCGGTATTAGGGGGCTTCGTAGCCTGGTGGATAGCGCGCAGGACTCGTAATTCTGTGGCGCGGGTTCGATTCCCGCACGAGGCAGAAACAAATGGGCAAAGTTTCTTTCACCCTAAGTGCCCCTGTTACCTAGCAGTAAATAGGTACCTGGGAGTTAGTCAGCTGTCACGGGCTGCTTCCTGGGGTGTGTGTGTGTGGTGTGGGGAAAAAAAAAAAAATAGTAGTTAGTAAACAGTTAATTGACAGTTGAGAGGCGGGCCGAAAGAGCAAAGCTCAACCCCCGCAAAACACAACTAGTAAACACCAATTTCAAATTTTTAACAGTAGGCTACAATAGTACTGTACTTCATTTTTACTTGAAATATTGCTGTACCATTTGGAACCTGTTACAGTAACTGGAACTTCCCATCAGAAGGACACCAAACTCAGTTTACTTGACATTTTGTGGGTTTCTAGAATTAAAAATGATGTTCAAACCTTCATTTTCTCTCAGCACTTGGAACGCATGCAGACAACTTTGTTAAATGCCCTCCTGCAGCTTTGGAGTGGAAAACCCGAAGGTACCGCATTCTAGAGGAAATCATCACCCATCAGCCACACATCATTTGTCTTCAGGTAAGAAATCAGAAATCCATTCTTTCAGTAGATTGTTTCATGTTCCAACATCTCTTGTTTCATAAGTCTGTTAACTTTGTTATTAAATGACATTTTATACATGGTCTCTAATGACCTTTTTTCTCATTATAGGTGTAATAAGGTAGCTTATTATTTTGTTAGTGATGTGTCTTGGTACATGCTTTTCCATTTTCTTGGTTTCATTTTTGTTTGTTTATTTAATGTATTTATGCTATAAGAACATAAGAATGAAGGTAACTGCAGAGGGCCTATTAGCCCATATGAGGCAGCTCCTATTTATAACAACCCAATTCCACTCATATACATGTCCAACCCACATTTGAAACAATCGAGGGACCCCACCTCCACCACCTTATGTGGTAATTGATTCCACAAATCAACATCCCTGTTACTGAACCAGTACTTGCCCAGGGCTTTCCCAAATAAACACACATTTTCTTGCAGGAGGTGGATCACTATCGGGTACTGGAGCGAGTTCTGGATGCACAAGGGTACCAGGGACTCTTCATGCCAAAGCCAGATTCTCCATGTCTTTATCTACCTAGCAATAGTGGCCCAGATGGCTGTGCAGTTTTTTGGGATAACAACAGGTTTAAACTTTTGGCGAAGGAGACACGCGTAGTGGAAGTATGGCACGTGCAGAGTAACCAGGTGGGTGATACACAAGCTGTAGGTTATCTGTGGTGTGTGTTGTGTTGTGTGTGGAGTGACCAGATGCATGGATTTGAATAGTGTGTGAAGATGATGTAGTGATTTTGGTAACTAAATGAATATGGATTGACTACAAAAAAATTATTTTAGCATTCTGCTTTTTTCAAGCATGTCACAGTCAGCCTACACAATGGCTTGGGTTCTAGGCCTCCAGTCCAAATTCTGTCAGGTTAATAACAGGCCTTGGGAAGGACACTGCATTTCTCGGTACTTTCCTATTTATGTATTATAACTTCCAAACCCCATAATACAGTATATAGATATAAATAATAATGTAGTTAATGATTGCATATTTCTGGGAATCAAGACGATATACAGTATTGATAAATGTGTAAATATAAGAGCAGTGCATGACGTGAGCCAAATTTACTATATTTCATAATTTGTGATGGAATTCTTTTATCATATCATTCTATTGGCAGCTATATGCATACGTTCGTTGTGTATGGTATATTTAATTTCTGCATAGAGATATTATTTTCACTTAGTAGCCCACAGAATTATGGACAGTGCCTACTGGTATACAGATGGCAATTTAATAAAGTAGAAAAAAGAACTCCTCCCTGTAACACTATTCTCAAGAAAGAGCAGAGAAATGAATGTTGCTAGTGGTGTTTTTACCTTGTATATTCTTAGGAGGCCTAGACACAGGTGACACTGGAAAAAGACATTTTTAAATGTTTGGTTATGAAAGTTAATATGAAAATTAATATTTAGATAATGCAAAGGCTATACAGGTATTACCATCCTTGCAATACTTTTTACTTTTATGTTTTGAAAGTAAATATGTTTGAAGTGTCATTACCTAGTCTTTTAAAGCTTGGTAGAATGAAAAAAAAAGTTTTACTTTCCTAATTCAATTATTGAAACGAATGTCTTGCAAAGATTCTCTGTTCATCTTCCTTCTAAAAGTTTTACCTTGTAATGTAGTAGAGGTACACTGTCAATCAGGTCCCCCCTTTATGAGGTGATCAGATAGAATCTCCTCTGTAATGCCAGTAGACAGGACCTACTATGTGACGCCAGCAGAGAGAACCTCCTCTGTGATGCCTGTAGACAGGGGCCGCCTCTGTGATGCCAGTAGACAGGGGGGGGGGGGCCCTCTGTGACGCCAGTAGACAGGGCTGCCTCCATGATGCCAGCAGACATCACCATCTTTGTATAGCTACTCTAGCACTTCTCAACTCTCATATTTCCACAAAAGGTTATAAATGTGTAATTTCAGCTATATATATACAGTATATATTCAAATACATAACATACACACTATACTTTTCTTAATATTATTCTGTCATTTCACTTGCATTTTCTCTTTTCTTACACATTTGTTTTCCAATTTCATCTTTACTAGTGGTTCTTTAAAGTTCAAACATCGTACAACGCCTCTATATTTTATATATTGTTTGACATTTACATCATTATTGCAAGATGAGTGAAGTACCTGTGTGTGTGTGTATCCCACTCAAGCATTGGCATGCATTGGTAAAGTTTGTTTCAGATGAGGTGAATATTTGATGTCATCATGTTCTGTGGAATGCTCTCTCCAAAGGTATGTTTACTTTTGAATGAGTTCAGAAAAGCTCTAACTAGTATTCAGTATGTAGTTCTTGTACTTGTATGGTGATGGGAATATTGGCTCAGGATTTTGTAGTCTGTGGGATTATAGAACTTCATATGGTCATTGGGAATGTGCTGTACATGTAGTCAGTGGAATATATATACATACAGTACTGTGTGTGATATACACACATATACAGTTATACAATAGTGTATATAAAAATATATATATAATATATATATACAGTATATATATAAAAATATTTATTTACAGTATTTGTTTAATAAATGCTTGCATTTTCTTTACACATAATCACACAATATATGAAACATCCTTGAAGATTTAACTGTCAGGTTTGTATACATTGTCTTCTTGAGAATAGTTCTCTGATAACTGTGTGACAGTACGTACTGTCTTTACTGTATATCCATCTTCCTTCATTCTCGGTATGATAGTCTAACTTGAAACACTTAGAAACTAATGATTTAATTGTATTTATGAACAGTTGTGTAAGGTTAAAATCTTTTAAGTTGAGGTGGGGTACTCGTTACAAAGTTTAGTGTTTGATACAGTACTGTATTCTTTAACTGGGTTTATTAGGTTTTATATCTGCTGCAGATTATTTTATTTTTCTAATACTTTACAGTAAAATCTTGTTGTTATTTGGATCAGTTAAATTGGGACTGAGCTTCCCTGGTACTGTATAAACCATACTTCTGTTCTGTATAAACTGTTTTTTAAAAAAGGGTTTATTACTTATATAATGGAACATGTATTTATATATATATTTTTTTAATAACAAAATTGCATGCAATTTTAATATAATAAACCAACCAGTTTTTCTGATCTATACTGTATGCCAAGACGACTCAGACTCCACTCGCACCATTTCTTCTGGAAGCTGCACAATGTTAGGGAGGCAAATGTACCGAACGATGCACATAATCCAGTGCTCGTCACGAGTTCATTTCCCTTCAGTTAGTATCTTAGCAAATTTTCTTTGCTTAGATCAGAATTTGTAATTTGTTTAGTCATGTGGAACATGGTGTGTCCTCTGCACTGTAGACCATGTGTATGTACCTCTTTACTCTCTAGTTTAGGTTGTGTGTGTTTTTGTTAAGCTTAATGTGAAAGTACAGTTCTGTGGTTTTATGTTACTTAATATAACAGCAATTTTGCACATAAATGTCATAATAGATATCATATTGTATATTGAGAAACTAATTATTTGTCTACTGTAAAATATGTGCAAGTTTTCTGTTCTGAGTAAGGTATACCTTATACTGTACCAAAGGTCCATGAAGAAGCTATGTGCAGTATTTTAGATTGAAAATGGGATACACTCTTCTAGAGACATGAAGCCCCTTAACCACTGTACTGCACCAAACAACAAATGCTGTTTTGAGAGTTGTCCATTTTTTTTAATTAGGCTATATTTTAATGTTTTTTTAACGTTCTCATCACTCTTTGTGTTTTGAAATTAAAATAGTTGAGTGTGGAAATATTTTGACATTAACTTTACCTCAACATTTATAAAAACAACAAAAATATGTCCTTGACAATTGCACTACAAAGTTTTTGTCAAAAAGAGGTGCGCAGTACAGGGGTTAACTTGTCAAGGCTCCCCTTAACCTAGGGCAAAGCTGTTTCTATTTGGTCTCCCATTCTGTTTCTAGTCATATGTAACCATACTTAACCCGAGCATACAACAAGCACATCGCACAAATTGCCACACCAATAGCAGACTTGCCTCTGTCATTAGTTGTTTTTGTGATTGTTATGTTCTTATAAGGTCTAGATTCAATGAAGTTGAGAAAATGCTATAATTTTAATGGTACACTGTATATGCACATTTATGATTGAATAAAATATCAAAGTCCTATTAGAATGTCATTGTTGCAGGTAGCTATACTATTGGTACTTGAGGAACGAACGACAGGAAAGCAACTGGTGGTGTTGACGACCCACCTGAAGGCACGGCAGGGAGCACTGCTGTCAAGTCTTCGTAATGAGCAGGGCAAGGACCTCCTTTCATTCTTGAATGAGCACAGGCAGGTTCGGCCCACCATTGTGTGTGGAGATTTTAATGCCGAGCCAAGTGAGCCAGTGTATACTACCATGATCGATGGAACAACAGGACTGGAGTCGGCGTATGCCCTCTTAAATGGTGGGAAGGAACCGCAGTATTCGACCTGGAAAGTAAGAGGGGACCAGGACTGCTGTCATAACATAGATTACATCTTTTACACACCCGTGAGTCTTCATGTGGAAGGTGGTCTTGATGTTCCCACAGAAAAAGCTATGGGACCTGGACGAGTCCCAAACCTGTCTTATCCATCTGATCACTTCTCACTTGTCTGTGATTTTACCTTTTTGGCTGACAAGGACACCAGAAATGATACGAGCTCACTTGAAATTGGTAGTAATATATCACCAGTTGTGTACCAGACTCATGCTAGGTCCTGACTACAAATAATTTAAAATCTATTTGTGGCCTTTAGAATTTTATTGTATAATGTTGAATAATATAAATACTAATGTATAAATAGTACAATATAATGTCAGAAAATAATAGTTGAATCTTATAAATTTGTAAACAGTGATATGTAATTAGAGTATTTGCAACAAGAGTCCAAGGTAGATTTGCTCACCTTTGCATACATATACAGGCTAGGGACTTAACACACATTTTGCTTTTAATGTGTTGTGAGGTAAGTTTTAACCTGGAGTATATCCAGGTTACTGGGGTCTACTGTAAATATCTCATTGTAGTATAACTTGGCCAGTACCTTCAGTGAGGGAGATGTATTCTCGGTTGCTGATCTGTACGGTCTCGGTCAGCCACAAGTGCTTCTTTTGAGTCATGAACGCTGTTAAGTCTGTTCTTGATAGATTTTGATCTTGTTTTACCTTGGTGAACAGGTGTCGAGATCATTGTTGGTCTGTTGTGCTCTCATTTTATTTGAACACTTCCCATTTTAATATTTATTTTCTAATTTCATAATGCAGATTAGACTCAGCACATTAAGTACCCTCAGTTTACTACATTCGTACATTATTATTTGCCCTGTTTCACTCTTCCATAAGTTGGGAAGGCATCAATCTGGAGAAAGGAGGTCATTAGGATAGTGAAAGAAGATTATAGATAAAAATATATACTATTACTCGTTTGTTTATTATATCATTTACAATGTATAGTATCATGGACACACAAGCACCATTACACAGCAACATCCCACTTCTTAAGGACTGGTATGCAGTGCTCCTTGGGAATCATCCCAGCATAGTACTGTATATACAAATGCATTCACTCTCTCCATGCAAACTGTTTCCACCAAACCTTGTCACATACCATTTCCCATTCATGGTTGACACTTGCTTCCCTTTATACAATATAAATCCCTTGTGTGAACCTATATTAGTTTGTCATGTTGTATATTATACCATTAACTCTTGCCAACATGCACTACTTCCTACAACTGCTCTAACATCCACCTCTATTAACTTTATGCTTTTTTCCTTGTTAATAATGCCATGTTCAACATACTTGTCTTCTCCACAAGTTGTCTGAATGCAAATTTGTGATCTACACATCCTCTTCAACCACAGAACTTACCTTTTTCATCACTGAGCAATTTCCCAGTAGTTTACTGTACTCTCCCAATCTGCATAAAAACCATATACTTTGACTACTACACTTAGTAAACACATACTATAGTTCACAGTTGCTGCATTCCACTTAATTTTTATATAGTGCATATACACTATACCTCATCAGCTTATGCCCTACTTATGTGCATACTTGCTCTCTCACCCATGTCCCCTTATCCTCCCTCGTCACCATCCCTACCTGTATAACTCTGTTAAGGACAGGAAGCCTGTTAGATCTATCAAGGTCTTGCTAGCCAAGGGTAAGGCTGTCTGCCTGGTTACCCATCCAGTGCTGACCTCTCCTTGACTAACCCAGTGACGTGCACTGTGCTTCACAATTGCTACGTTTTGACCCCTCCCTGAATTCCAGGCCTGCATTGGACAGTATAATACTTTACATTGTACAGCAATGTTCAGTGTCTTGAAAAATTAAACTTGCTTTAATATCAAAGATCAGTGTTCAATATCACTGATCTTTAATATCATTGTATATATTCACATACAGTACATTATATATTGACATACATTTATATATATTGTATGCACACCTTAATATTGGTGCAGTATACAAATTCCTTACGTTTTCCCAAAGCTACTGAATATTAAGTTAGATACATGAAATATTGCTATGTTTTGACCCTTCCATACTTAATTTTTTTTAATTAAAACTTTGAATATGGCATTATTGTAAATTGTACAACAATGTTTGGTATTTCCAAATATTAATCTTGCTTTAGTTCATCACTGATATCACTGATTGTATATCACTGATTGTGGACATCATTGTATATACTATATACACATACATTTATATTTTTACACTTAAATATGTCTACAAATACCTTAGCTTTTCCACAGCCACGAAACACTAAGGTAGCTGCATGAAATATTGCAAAGTGAACAACTGTAGTGTGCACCATGCATTCCTACCATGGTTACCTGCACGTGAACGTGTCCGCTAACGTTTTAGTATTGTCAACCAGTCTTGGAGGGAGGCATGAAGTCTGGCTGGGTCACTGTCTAGACATAATTAATGTAGAATTATAATTATAATAGAATGACTGTCTCTGTGACAATCCTAAGGCCAGAAGTATTTAATCTTGAGCTTTGATAGGAAAGTGTCTTGCTCAACGGCACCCCTCAAATTAGAGTGCCTGAATTCATACTATAGAAAATACAAACTGGTATTTTGCCTGGTCATGGGGTTCAACTTCCCCGCTGCGTGTTGGGAGCTCTGTATCGACCACTTCAGTCATCAGAGCATTTAGCCCCAAGTCTCTGTACTTTTAGCTGTACCCAGCTGAAACCTTTCATATACACACTGTATTTCCTTCTACATTCAATCTTTATGAATACATTGCCACTAATGTGAATATTATTACTGTTATAATGCTTTAATATTAACTCTTGATAACATCAGGTAATATCTTCCTATGCATAGCTTAGGATATCAACATATCAACAACATTTCCTAATTTTGTAATAATGATATAATAATAACAGTATTAATAAAAAAACCTCCATTGGCACACAGACCTAAGTATTATGCTGTGTTACTTATTGTGGCAACAATATTCCTCACCTTGTACATCTTCACCTCAAGTCTCACACCCACATTACTCTTCATTGTAAGGGCTTTTCTTGCACATGACTCTTTTTACACCAGGCAGCGGTCAGGGCAGCTAGCCCACAGGATGCAAAAACATTGTCATCCT
Organism: Procambarus clarkii; assembly: GCF_040958095.1. Lineage (NCBI taxonomy): Eukaryota > Metazoa > Arthropoda > Malacostraca > Decapoda > Cambaridae > Procambarus > Procambarus clarkii. The sequence goes on from NC_091224.1 coordinate 22,675,164, forward strand.
GGGAAGATCAATTTGGAATTATCTCTGATTTTGATAGTCTAAATACCAGGCTGGATAAGTAATTGTTTTTGCTTTGATGATTTGAGAATTGTAGAAATCAAAATGTATGCTAAATGTGTAAAATTTTAGCAGTTTTTGTTAGTGTGATGCAAGATCACTTAATTAATAAACTATCATGTACTTATAATTGCATGGTTATAGAAATACTATAGTAGGAATATAGACCGTAGTATCATGGTTATAGACAGTATTGCCTTGTCCATGGGTTCACACTGCCTTAACCTTTAGGGTGTATTTATATGTAAATTGTATGTTAATGCATTCCACATGCTCATTTTAGTACATTCACTCGACCTGCTGTACATAAATAATGACTAAAGCAATAATTTACATTAAATATAACTTGCACAGTATATTAAAAGCACTAGTAGGTATGACCTTATTTGTGTGTCTGATTTAATTATGTGTGCATAACTAATTATACAAAACAAAATTGATTTTCATAGGACTATGGTGTCCGTGTCATTATCATTGCATTTGAAATTAATTCAACGTGTTATTTTATTTGGCGGAAAACAACTGTATGTATTTGTTTGGACAGTCGGGCTGACTCATTGTGTAATGTATATTTTTTTGTTAAAGATTTTATTGGTAAGTTATTTAAAAGTTTTCTTTAACAATGACTGTTCTGAGGCATTTTATTTGAAGATAATTAATTTTCAAAATGCAACACTTTACTGTAATACAGTACTAGATTGTTATGAGATTGGAAAAATTACATTATGTATATAAGTAATTTTATGAAACTTGTACAGTGATTTGAGCAAGTTTATGGTAAACACAGTAAATAGAATAGTTAAGAGTTACATTACTGTAGTGGGATTGATATTTGCTTGGTAACTTTACTTTAAAGATCAATTTATTGTCAAAGGTTTGATGTGTTGAGAATGTAATCCTCAACATTTTCCTGTAGCTTGTTAGCCTTGAATACTGGTAGGTATGGAAATAACATGTAGTGGTGTAGGCCTTAGCTGCTTAAATGTTTTAAGAAGTTTTAAATGTTTTCGGTGCAGCAAACAAGGCATTAAGGCTATAGAGATGAAGTAGCCGTTTAAAGACCAAACCCAATACTTTTAGTTTGTGGACCATGAAAGCTCTATATTTATTATGCTCAGTAATATCTTGAGATGCATGTGATTATTAGTCTGTGCTTGGTTAGTAGTCTCTCGGTTTGTTTACATGTGATTATTAGCGGCTGTGCTTGGTTAATAGTCTCTTGGTTCGTTCACATCATCTCATTAGCTTGAATTGCTGTTTGAATCAAAATTTTGGTATGTACATTCAGTATTTATTTACACGTGATACTTAAGCTTGTCTTCAAAATCCTCAACAGCTACACCATTGTTAACAATCAATTTTTGCTTGTGAAATGGTGTTTGCAACTGGTGATTCCTTATGATAGAGCCTTGACAGATCTCTCTTCACATCTGGGGTAATTTCTTGTTTAAAGTATTTGTTATCCAGCAAATTCTTTCAGCTACTCTCAAATGTAATATATTTTAAGGATTAAGATCAAAATGCATTACTGTATGATTTTTAGTGTCTAACATAAAAATTGGATAACGTAATTAAACAAAAACTTGTAACAATTACAGCATTATAAAAACTACAAACATGCTAAGTCAGTTTACAAACATTATCAGCTCATAATAATATAAATAATACAGTACAGTATTACTGTAGAAAATAGTACTTGCAAACATTGAATGTACAGTGAGTTTCATTTTCTTGTAGCGTACTCTATTGTACTATATTTATGCAAAGCCAAGGCCAATAATGCACACAGTGTTTTGCTTAAGTCTTAATCTTAGATTAAGGAATGTAGGTAATTTTGTGTAGGTTGTATGATCAGAATGCACTTATGATAATCTGAAAACAACACTGTACAATATATGAGGCAGTAAATACTTGGGTTAGTGAATGTTACCATAAGAAGGATTGACCTTTATATGTACTCTTGTCTTTGATTGAATGCTTTAAATTTATCAGTACAGTAATATCTTTGCTAGTTTCAAATTATATATTAAAGTATTGTATAAGTTAATGGGTTGTCCGTTACCATTACTCTGGCAGTGGTGTATTTAAGTGTGTGTGTGTGTGCGTGTGTGCGCGTGTGTGTGTGCGTGCGTGTGTTGCTCGCTGTCATGTGTACAATGCCGTGTTGCCACCGCTGAAAGCTGCTAAAGTGTTTTTTCAATGTAGTTTTAATGGTAATATTTATAAATGTGATAATGGAGATTCTGATAAACTTTTCTGCTATGTGGAAAAGAATCAGATGTAAGTAGAGTAAGAGAATCTTTCTATATTGGTACAGTAATTTCCCTTCTAAATTTATTTTAGACATTTAAGTTACAGTACGTAATTGTATTACAAGAGATTAGATGTTCAAATTAAGTTAGTTTTTACGAAAGCAAATTTATGAGGATAATTAAATTTGCTGTCCATGCGTTGTATTAAATATTAACATGTTCAAGACAGCGTGGTCCATCTTTGATGCATTGTGGTTTCTCATGTAACCGTTTGTGTCCAGTGCTGGTGTGCACAAGTGTACTATTTCTAATGCAGCTCAAACATGCATGTTTATCTCTGGGGGTTCGATATTGCTTCTTTGGCTGTAGGATTAGTATCTCTTAAGTGTTGCAAATCAATCATTAGAAGAATCCATTACATCTTTGTTTGAATCCTCAGCACATCCAGTCCATATTACCAGTGCACCCGACCCATGTTTGAACCCCCAGAACCCCCAGTACACACATCCCATACCATGTCATCTTCAGCATCTGATCGATTTGAGGAATCTAGGAGCTCATATAAGGTGTCCAATTCTGACATCAACAGTAGTAGTGGTTCATCTATTAATAATGATAAAAAATGGCAAAATAAAAATGATTCACTGTTTGCTATAAACAAATCCACAAACAGATTGTGATGAAGCAGGAGCAAAAGCCAGAGTTTGTATATTTTGTAAAGATGGTGTTGGCCAACCACCAGTGTGCCTACCATTTAAATATACTTATACAGATTTTTATAAATCTGTAAAAACAAGTCTTAAGGCTTAAAGTTTTCCTGCTATTTATTTTTTGTCAGTGTAGATTGTTAGTGTGAGAATTTTAATACATAAAATTTCTGATTGATGTTTCACCTGTAATTACCTAAGTGTAGTTACAGGACTAGAACTACACCCGTGGTGTCCCGTCTTCCCAGTACATTATTTTGTCCTATAACGCTTTGAAACTGCTGACGGTTTTGGCCTCCACCTTCTCACTTAGTTTGTTCCAACCGTCTACCACTCTTTGCAAAAGAAAATTTTCTAATATTTTTTCAGCTCCTCTGTTGCCTTAGCTTGAATCTGTGTCCTCTTGTTCGTGAAGTTGCTGGTTTCAGAAATTCTTGTCAATTTGGTCTATTCCTGTTAGTATTTTGCAAGTGGTGATCATATCACCTCTTTTGCTTCTATCTTCTAGTTTTGGCATGTTTAATGCGTCTAGTCTCAACTCATAACTTGTTTTTCAGTTCCAGAAGCCATTTTGTAGCATGCCATTGCACCATTTCCAGTTTATTTATATACTTCTTGAGATTTGGGCACTATACAAATGCAGTGGTACACCTAGAGAGAGTTACCATTCCTACCAATTAGTAGTGCTATCAAACCCCCAGAAACACAGAGATGAATTAGAAACAGTACACTCAGGTGCACTACTGCTGGACACCAATGGCTACGCAAGAGACCCACAATGTACCACCAGTGGAGCATGATTTTGTGAGCGTGTTAGTGTAGACTACCTATCAACCATGGCTAAATGCCATTTGATCTGTGTACAAAGTCTTTGACAATTTTAAACCAATATTTTGAGTTCTTTTTAGATAAAAAGTTTAATATAACTGAACTCTCATTTTATCCCTTTACCTGTACCTTCATTACATTTTCTAAATGTAATTTTAACTTTCCAGGTGTTTTCTTTTATTATATCTATTACAAGATGACATGCAGAAGAGCTACTGACACATGTAACTTCAAATCATTATATTCATAAGAGGAATATTAGATTTTATGAAATGTTAAATAAAATTTTGTTTATCAGTTCTTGTTATGGTGATAGACTAGTAGCCATTTAAAAAATGCATTTAAATTGACATATTTTAGCATTTAATGTATGTTACATTTACATTTGAGTATCAAATGCATACATGCATCTCTCACTTGAGGCAGCAACACTTATCATTGTTAATCTAGTTTGGATGCAACATGGGTCCCTGAGTCAGTCATGTGACACCACCAGCATCACCTCTGCTTCCTCTTTTCTTCCTTCTTTGTGTACATTATTAAGTACAGTGACAGAACACTTAATCTGTCTTCGTTATAGAATAATCCATGTCTATGATGGAACCCTTCGTAACTATCTCCATTAAAGAACAATTCATTGATGGCCTGTGATAGAACCTTCCATATCAGAACTCTTCAGAACTCATCTCATTCAACTTCAAGATGCTCAGATCAGGATATTCAAAGGTAAGATTATTATTTCCTTATATTTGTTATATAGGACAGCACAGTTTACAGTACAGTATTTATATAGTAAAATACTGTACTGTGAAGTTTTGAATGTGCATGTCGAGTTGTTTCATTCATGTTGTGGTGTGTAACCTTATTATACAGCAAAGTACTCTGATTCAATTCATAAACTTACATAAAGCAAGATTTATTAGTGCCACAGTGTTTATGGCATTATTATGAGTCATATACTGCTTAGGAGGTATTGAGAGGGCTTCTATTAATGTTATTGTGAGTGCTTCACTGATCAGGGCATTTTTTGGTTATGTTGCTGGAGGAGAAAAACAGGTTTCATGTGCTATAGACATTTCTTCCTTCAGGTGGAGTACAGTCAACTAAGGAATTTCTAGTCACTGACACTAGCTGGCAAATTATAATGTGGTTGTCAGTGCAGTTGGCTCACAACTCAGTGGTACTGTGGGAGATTCCTGTATAAGATGAAAAATGTTAACATGTACAAGATTCCTATGTTACTTGGCAGTAAATGGGCACACGAGTGTTAGGTAACTGATGCAGGTTGCATCCTGGATGAGGTCCAGGATGGTCTAGGTCAGGGGGTTCTTAACCTATATAAGATTACAAAAACCCTGATGTAAGTACAACGGGCTCACTGTAGCCCGTGCTGCTTGGAACTTTTTGTTCAAAGTACAGTACAGGTGTATATAGAAATAATAATCTATTATCATAGATTAATAGATAATAAAAATAATCTTATCTCGAGTTCTGAGATAATAGTAAGCTGTATGTAAAACAACCACCTGATGGCCATGTCACTCCCTCAAGGGAGGATGTAATGGTATGAGGGTATGCACCCATACCTGCCCCCTCCCAGACTGTTGAAGTTACCACCAGTTCTGTACGTACTAGTTCGACTTCAAAAGATGTCAGTAGGTTGATTTTACTTTACATGTGGATGACTAAAACAGAACAGATGGAAGAAAATCTTAAGGATTTTATTATTTATATATAGGAAAATGGTAAATCCCAAATACACTAGCTAGCTACAACTAGTGATATTTTTGCCAAATTTAATACAATGAAATCATGAGACCAAGATAATTGTAGTCTTATTGTCAATAACTAACTTTTAAAAATTGTTCAGATAGTCCCATACCTCTATTATTTGGTTCTCATATCCCTAGGGTATGCATACCCACAATTAAGAACCCCTGATCAAGGTGAACCTCTAAGCCTAACTGGCTTCTTGCGCCTCAACAATGGGAACTTAATGTGTTTAGCAAGGTAGCATTACACATGGATGAGTTTGAAAATTTCAATTTGATTAAAATGGTCATTTAGTCAGCATCAGATAATGGTACTAAAAATATACCAAGTTTGTAAACAGAAGTAATCCTGAAATGTTGCCACTGATACACTTTCAACACCAGTTCTGTCAACATGTTGATGGCCTATTCTTGGCGATGCTTGAATGCATTTTTAGCTTATTGGGAAATTTGTTCTAGCTGTTGACAAAAGCATTTATAAATCTGTCATATCAGCAGCAAAAGATAATAGAAACCTGATCTCATAATAATTTTAATAAACATAGTATTAGTGCTTGATATTATGATTTGCTGGGGCTTGACTATTATCCAGAACTGTATGTAGTGAATACTGTGTAAATAGATTCCTTAAGTCACAAAGATGTTTTAGTTTACAGACAAGCACAAGTAGGCAAGAAAACACCGTAGCCAAGTTCAGCATGCTCCCAAATGACTCGTTTCAGGATACACAAATATCAGTTTAAATATTAATGTTTTATTCATAATGTTAACATGCATAAATACGTAAGTACATTTTTTATAATGGGTATATACTGTGTATTAAAACAGTTAAATGGCACAACTTCCTATTTTAATAAGTACTGTACATGTTGCTTTGGGAACAACATAAACGCTGAACCATTTAACCTCAGAGTAAAGAAAATGGATCATAATTACCAGTTTGGAGTGAGGTGCAAACTTGATAATTGTAATATGGCAAAATGAGAGGTGGCCACTGCTGAGAACACAGTAATGATAGTAAATACATAGTGTTGAAGAAGCACAAAGTGCTGACAACACTGAAGACAAACATCAAGATGAGAGTAGACTATTTGTAGATAGTGTGTAGGTTTGTAAATTATTTCATCATAGCATGTATGTAGTGTCAACAGCAACAAAGCTTTTCATAAGAGAACTTGGTGGCAGCACATAATGAACTTTAGTATCCCTGAACTTGTCAAAGAAAACAACATGATTTATGACACTCATTCCAGAGTTAAGTCGACTAGCAGATCAGGAACAGTTAAGGGCCACAGGGCTAACAAACCAGGTATGACAGGGCGGATCTTATTAAAACGTTTAAAATACAGTACTGAACAAGTTGGAGAATGTTGATCCGGAAAATTTCTTCAAAAGGTCATATGTAATACAAACAAAGAGCAATGGTTTCAAGCTCAACAAGACACAATGTAGGACTGAGAATAGATGCTTTTTTACCAACAGGTTTATAAACCCATGAAACTGTCTACCCGCCAAAGCCATTAATGCCAAAAATAACTATTGGGTTTTAAAGTACAGCTGGAAAAGATGAAGGTAAATGGAGGGATCTTTGACAAGCCGCTGGCTTCCTATCCTCGTAGAGGCCAATAGTGTTAGCAAGTCTCAGGAAAACAAAATTAGGAGACTATGGAATCTTGCAACTACCGAATACTACTCCAGGGAACAAAGTAAAAAGTTTCAGCATTGTTACATTTTCCATGAACACTAGCCCTGTGTATCTGTTGGATTTGTTGACATTTTGCTGTAAAGGTTTATCTACAATTAATCTCTTCTTGCCTTGGTGTTTTTTGCCTATATTATTCTAGAAATCAACATCTCGATTAGATGTTGGTTTACCTACACAGGCACAGGGTAAGTCAGTGCCTGCTTCTTTATTATTGTACACATCTAGCACAACCCAACGATCACAGATTTTCTTCATTAGAGGGATATGTATGTATATATGTAAATACTTTACTGGGTAACATATATCACAGCTTATCAGCCCTGAAAACATCTTGCAAAATGAAATATTCACTAGGCTTTGCACATGCTACTCTTGTCAGTGGCTAAGCATCACGCCTTGATAAAGAAATAGTACATCAATATATAATGATGTAACCCACCATTAAAGAGTAATGCTCATGGCATGCATTCTGACATTAGAAAAACTTTTATCCTTTAATTTCAAATTATGTTCATGAATGTCCTCCTATAGGTATAATCTGGCCAGACAAATTGCTACTTTTATAATTTGGGGTCGGTAAGTCTTGGTCACGATGGTAATGAAAATACTGTAGTTTGAACACTTTACAAAACCTTGTCAATTCATTATACCTTCTATTGCTAAAGCATCCATTAAACAACCCAATACACTGTACTGGAGTAGGACTAGATGTAGATTACCTGTTTGCAATATCTATCAAATCAGAACATACACAACAGTTACTGTAATCGTTTTCCCCAGTAACTAAGTAGGTATGGCGTACATCTCTCTGAATAGAAGATTCTACTACTAGTTCATACTACCATACATCAGTCACTGTTGGTTGATGGTCTTCTTTATTCAGTCTACAGTACTGTGCTTCATTTTCTATAATATCACTGTATAGGAACAGTGACTCATCACCTTCCAATGATTTTGGTTAATTTAAATGTTTATATTAGTGATATATTTGTCAGCTTAAAGAGTCAGTATTTAGAATTATTGTGCTGTGAAGTTTTCCCTTCCTATGTTAGTGATCTGGGTGTTTCATCACCCCTGCACATACATTAAAAAATAATTACTAAGATTTTGTAGTTAAGAAATTACAAAATTGAATTATTATTGGTGCAATTTAATTACTATTAAATAGTCATTGATATGATTTAATGGATTTACACAGGTATTAATATTCTGCTATCATGTGATTCTCTGTATTAAATTGTCATTGTGATGCACACTGGTGAAGAGTAACATTTGTATTTTACTTGGTTGATGGAAGTTTAAACACTCCACTACTAATGTAAGGTTAAATAACAGGTAAAGTAAATCCACAGAAATCAAAACAAAAAATGTGCATAGAGGCAAAACTATATATTTGTAACATGTGTACCAATTTCAGTTATCCAATACAGTGTGTATGAGCCATATGGAACTCTTAATATCTGGCAAGAGATGCAGATGGTTCAAACTCTTGGCTTGTAATGTGTAGGCTCTCGCTCGAGCTAATAATACATATGGAGCTTCAGGAAGGTATAATTTGTACAGCTAAATATCTACATAAATTGCAATAAATTCTGGTGATCTTTTATCTTTGGTACAGTTAAGTCTATTAAATTTGCTTTATAGAATATCACATTTGCTCATTTTTAATTCATAAATACAAAAGTGTTAACATTTCTGAATGGTAATCATCAAGGACCAACAAGCTGTAACAAGGATCACTGTGTCAATATTATAGGCCTACTAATGTGTGTGCAAGTGTACACAAGCACTACAACTCTGATTATGTGGGATAAGCACATAATCATACAAGTGGTTTTTCTCACACTACAATCTTATAACCTACATTTGCTGCCTTCCTATATACCAGTTTCACAATCATACTAAGTAATATTTAATAAAGTATTTTTGTTCTCAGCCAAGCTAATGGAATAAAGTATAATGAAATGCCCCCAGAAACTATCTTTCCTTTGTAATCAGAAAGAGGATAAGAAGTATTTGTGGATTAATATATCATTTTCCTGATGAGCTGCACAAGGAAAATAGACAATGGTCTGCTTACTCATTAAGTTTGGGTCTGGACTATACTTTAGCAGTCTTCACAACAGGCAGAGTCAAATTCTTAGTTATAACTGCCATTTTGGGGAATCTGGAAGAGGCATTTTTGTGTTAAGTTTACAAGGATACTATAACAGTTTGCTTTAACAAATGTTACCTGTTGATACAAATTGATGGAATAAGTAAGTAGTCAGACATTTTACATGCATAGAACAAAATCTGTTTACTAACTTTACTATTTACTAAGTAATCAAATTACTAACCTCTCAGGTGGATGACTTCTCTAGATCAACCTCAGATGGCTGCAAGTCAATGCCCTCAACTTGGGTTTTTACAGTGGCAGTGCACTCTGTGTTAGAAGAGGATTCTAATGGAACAGCATCTAACACACACACTATTTCAGGTTCTGCAGGAACAAATACCTCTTTCACCTGAAGCTCTGATTTTGCAAGTGATTCCTCCACCTCCTCCTCTTTGGACTCAGCAGGACCTCTTGGTTCTTCAGGCAAAGATGCCTCCTTGGGAGGTGGAGATGCCGCCTTGGGAGGTGGAGATGCCTCCTTGGGAGGTGGAGATGCCGCCTCAAGAACCGATGTCTCAGAAATGACTGGGGCAAAAAGAACTTCCTTTCTAGCTGAAGATGTATCAGCAAGGGGCTCATCAGGAAAGGGATTTTTAAAGGCAAGTTTCTCATCTGCAGCTTTTTCCAAAGTTTCCATTGGCTCAGTTAAGGAAGTTTCTCTAGTTTCGGCAAGATCAGGATTACCAGCATTGGCCGTCATCATTAGGGTACCTAATACCTTCACACGCAGTGCTTCTATGTTGATCATTAGCAAGTTTTCTTCCTCTATAGATGACTTTGTCCAAGCAAGAGGTAGGTGAGTTGCGACTGGCATTCGATCTGAAAAGTGAGAGTTGTAAACATTATATAAATATATATTTTCCCCTCGCAAGTGGGAAATATGAAAATATTTGTAAAATAAACATGCCTATTTAAAAAGTAAAATTAACATGAATATTCATGGTTAAAGAATGTATTAACCAATACATTATATTATTCTTTGTTAGGATTAAAAAACGGCAGAATAACAGGCAGTGAATGATTTCAAAATGCACTGTATATTATAAGGAAGCAGTGCTCTGCTCCAGAAAAACAAAGCAGCCTTATGACAGCATTTGCAAAACATAAGCAAGATAAGTTAACAATGCAGGCGACGAGTCACTAACGTGGCTAAAGAATATTTACCAGACCACACACTAGAAGGTGAAGGGACGACGACGTTTCGGTCCGTCCTGGACCATTCTCAAGTCAATTATGTCACAATTGACATGAGAATGGTCCAGGACGGACCGAAACGTCGTTGTTCCTTCACCTTCTAGTGTGTGGACTGGTCAACATAAGTTAACAATCATGGTGTATTGTACCTTGAAAGAAGAGTCCACTGGGGTGTTTGAGGGCAGCCTTTGAGACAGCGAGCCAGACAGCAGTGTCAGCACCTTCAGCTGGTGACCTCAGGTTGGCCTTCATCTGCACCAAGTAAGTATTTTATGGTGCAAGGGGTTAATGGGTTTACATCACTGGTTGATTTAGGAGAGCAAGACATTAAGACAATGCAAGTTTTTTGCAAATTAAAGTTATGCCCCATTTACATTCCACATTGTTAAAGTTACTTGTCCCTCCTTCCCCCAGTATGATAGTTATGCTATACATGATCTGGCCTGGCATATAACCTGTTTATTTTCAGCAGAGCACATTTAGGTAGGTTTTGAATACAAGTGATTTTTCCTGGGTTAGTCTGAGTACTACTTTGACCCTGGTTCTTTCTAAGTGAGGACAAAAGTTTATTGTGTCTAGCTGCGGCAAGGTCAATATGGGAGTCGGTAACTGGTTCAGCATCAAATTTGGGCAAAGGAGACTGTGTTTCGTGTTCCTCAGCACTTACCTGACGCAGAAGGCAAGGAGGCCCATAGCCAAGTTTACGAGAAGAGATCAGTCAGTGGCACTACAAGAATAGCCATTCTGTCTACAGATACCCTGAAGCATCACTACCAGTTCATGAAGAATTCAGGCAAGCCTATCAAGTGCAACTCAGGAGAGTTTCGGACTTACAAAAGGTCATTGTCCTCCTTGGTCATGGTGCAAGCACTCACACGTCAAGAGACTTAAGTACCTGAGGTTAGATCCATTCAGTATTTTATTCAGCCCACTCAGCACCAGTGAGGTAAAGTGTTTAGCGACTTTGGTATGGGTGCATCAGACCCCTGGATGTCATCACCAGTAGGAGTTTGAGGACGTCTCTCTCCTATGAGCACTCATAGAATGAAGCATGGCTCAGGGAAGGGGCTTTCAGGTACCACCAGAAATATATTATAAACTAACCAACTAATGCGTGTACTGTTTATACAAATGCTATCTTTGTTGTGGGAGCATATTAGTTATTTTTATTGCAGGAGTATGGACATCTTGTAGAGAATTCTGTATTCTTGATTGGCAACCAAGAGGACATGTGACAATGTACATAGATGTCACTGGAAAAATCTGCACATTTGAGGATAATCCATTAGGGAAGTATAAAACCATTGTGGTTCTGTACTTCCCTAAGGTTACACCACATACCCAATGTGAGATATTGTATGTTTGATGCACTGAAAGAAGGTGAGAGGTTTCTAGTGTTATTTTATGTGAAAATTAAGTTAATCCTCTGATCCATTGTGTGTGGAGGGTGACCATCCAAGGTACAGTGAGTACTGGATTATATTATTAAAGGGATGATATATTCAGGGACATGTTTTGAGTGAGCAGCAGCAGTTAGAGGTAGTAGTGAGAAGTTAGGTGCCTGCCATTATAAATACCCCCCCCCCCCTCCAAGTCACAGTGCCAAGTTTATTTTCAGTCATTGTACCATGGATGGTTTTGGCCATGACCATGGCTTCCCTGGGTCCATGAGGCGAGGTCAGGTGCAGTAAGATTAGGAGGAAGTGAGCAAATGGCAGAATCGAGGTTTGGGGAACAGCAGCCCAGTAGAAGCAATCTCAGTAACCTTGCACTGTAGTTCTTCAGATGGTCATAGGGACCTGGACTAATTCCCACAGGACTGCAAGGTGAGGTAAAGTGCAGTAGATATATCTTCCATTAAGTGGAACTGGGGCACAGAGTAAGATAAGCTGCTGTGTACAACATTCATCAGGCTGCCTGCCTATGGCTGCATTTCCTCCAAGAATTTGGAGATCCCAATCTCAACTGTACTATTTGCTCACCTAGCACTACATCTCATGCAATTTACCTTGACTCATGGCCCTGGGAAAATTGTGGAGCCAGATAACTGCACCCAGGCTGTATACTGCTGCCTCAGGAACCATGACTCTGTTGCTATTTGTTCACCTCCCATTAAACGTACTGCATCTGATCTCGCTCTTTTTGTCCCATTGACTGCATTCTTGGGTATGCACAGTCCTGAATATTCAACAACTAGGTTTCCCTTCTGCATGCCCTGTTTCCTCTAGCCCCATCTCTGAGCTAATGGCAGAGATAAGATCAGAGGAGCTATGGCATGTAGCACAGTTCTAAAAAACTGTTTATCATTCCCTGGGTGGCTGTGGATGCCCAGACTCACGGTTCACCCAGAGCCACAAAATGAGATCAGGTGCAGTAGGTTTAGTAAGTGCTTAGCAGATGGTAGAGATGAAACCAAGGAAACCACAGCCTGGAGAAACCTTAGATATCAAGAGGCTGCATTTGTCCAGGTGCATGTGGATACCTGGGGCTGTGATTCCCAGGATGACAGGTTTCCCTGAATGGCCACAGGTATGTACAGAGCTTTCCCAGGTGGCTGCAAAACCTTGGAAATCTGTAGCGAGTATGTTTACTCGCTACAGAAGTGAGTAAACATTATACTCACTCCAAATCTAATTTTTTTGCAGAGTCACAGAGGCAAAGAGGTTGAATTTTGCTTACTAATGCAGTTGAAGAGAGCAACTCACCACTATGAACTAGTATTACATGTTTTTTCTAGAGTGCCACACAAAATAAAATAACTTTCTACTTCACTGCTGTTAATGTCTCAAAAACTTTTATAATTCCAGATCACCTGACTGTCTCACAGAATAAACAGAGGTAAGATTTGTTTTTACCTCTTCGTAGAACTGCGGTAGAGAGTTTCGCACACCAGGAGTGTCTACCCAGCCCGGGTGCATGCAAGAGAAATGCACCTTATCATACCTCTGAGCAAACCACAACGACATCACCACCTGCACGCAGTATAATAGTCAAAACAAATTAAAATTATTATATCTACACACAAAATTCAGGAATTAAATTTCATTTATAAGTTAAACTTGCTGTAAATTACATATAATTACTTATTAGAAATTTAAATTTCAAATATTTTCTTTTTTATAGATTTGTGTTACATGCCTTGAGATCAAAGTGTGGTAGTAAAGAAGGAGTGTGACTACTGTCATTATCTACAATGTGAGTGAAGTTGTGTAAACTACAGTGATCTCAAACTCTCAATCCCAGTCTGCTTTAAGTGTAGGAAAGATGGCCATTAAGAGGCCTTCATGCTGGATTTAAATAATAAACTATAAAATTGTATGCAAGCACCTTTTTAACGTATGCTTTCAGCTATCACAAAGTTTGGCTAATCAGTTTCCATTTTTGTCAGAGAATACTGTCATGGTAAAATCTCTAGAAAGAGATTCGGCCTGCTCCATCATCACCTATTCTATCATACCACATCTATATATTCAGGTACTGCAGCCACAAGAACAACAACTACAACTACTTCCAGACGTCTAGACAGTACCTCCAGTCTCCCCCCTTCACCACAGCCCGTCACCTCACCTGGGAGCTCACGCCACCGGCCGAAACAAGCAGTTAACGAGCCGGTTCATAGTTAAAGAAGCTACCAGCACCACCTGCAGTCGTATACTTTAAAGATACCACTTTACCTTGGAGAAAGTTGAGTAGTGTAGACCGACCCTAGCTTTTCAGCATGTGAGGTTGAAGGGCCCACGGAGTTAAACTCAACCAGGGTGGGGGCTGTGATCGAGGTAGCAATCGTAGTTTCCATAGCTTCTGGAAGTCCCAAGAACACAAGAGTCCTAAGTTTTTCTTTTTTCTTGCGAAGCGAAACGTGTTTGTAGCGGGGGAGGTGGTCTGGTGGCCAAGCAAAAATTTTTTCCTTTGACTTGTGAAGCGGAGCGTGACTGGAGCAAGAGAGAACGCATGACCTCTCCTCTCTTCTTTATATAGGCCCCCACGGCGCTCCGCACGCTGCGCTGCGGATCGCGCTGTGCAACTGTCTTTCTACTCCATCAGAAATTCCTCCGCATTCCTACATAATGCAGCGGTCATTTCTGGCCTGCATAGTTAAGATGGGAAGATCAACTTTGCTGTGTGTGTTGCTGTGTTGGACTCTTCTGTGTGAGTGTCAGTCAGACAGGAGTCAAGCCAGTACATCAAGATGCTGGACTACTGTACACGACGAAGACCCCCCGCCGGCGCCAGCACCCGAGGACTTCGCCATGATGGTGCGATACGTTGTCGAGTTCGCTAAACTGATAAATGTGAACGAAATATATTTTTGCGTGACGCAAGAATCAGGTAAGTTTACCTGTCGGGTAATTTATGATTCCTATGTTATTTAACGCAGTTACCACAGGCTTGTGGAGTCCCCAAGCCAAGTTAGTCTTGATAGGCTAGTTACACAGTTTAATATATATTATATCAACAACGGGTTCAAGGATGACCACAAGTACAGTCTCTCATCTACACAAACAATCCATCTATCCACCGCAACTCGGTTGAGCACCCCTTGATCTCTTGTGGTAAAAAAAACTGAAGCTTGTCTTTTATTCTAATGGGTTCCAAGCCTGCAGCCTGCCATCTAGTGGTAAAGATTGTAATTATTGTGGGAGAGTTACCATGATGCACCTTTACTAATATTACCCTCATTTTATGTGTACTCACTGTACACATACTTATGTACTCACTGTGTGGGGGTGGGTTCCCTGTGCTAGTGGACTTGTAGGTGTTTATTGGTTCTGTCGTTATCTTCCCTTAACCCCCAGCTCTCACCACCACCCTCACTCTGACTCGCATCTTCATTCCTTAACCACACATGCTCCTGTTGCCACTCCCCTTCCCCGGAGGCGATCTTGTTACCATCTCGAAGGATGAAAAAAAAAATCAAGGCCCAGGTTGAAGTAAAAAAAAGCCAACCCTCCTAACCCCGCCACCAGAGCCCCTGACGATATACCCAACACCCCAGCTCCCACCAACCAACTAGAAGACTTTCCAGTCTTACCAACAGTGGTTCCTCCCCACCAGTCGACCCATCCTTCACAATGGGGACCCAAGGTCCAACCAGCACCCCTCGCCGCCCCTTGCATCATGTGCAGGCATTATCCCTGGCCTCATACGACTGGCGGAGAGGCTTGCCGGACCACCACCGATTCATCAGGGAACTGAATGTGCTGTACATAGCCAATGGCCTGGACCCCATCACAGCCCCTGACGCAAGTCTCACTACCTCCCTCCCATACCACACAGGGGACTTCCACAAGGTCGACCAGTAGGAAAGGGAACTATCAGAAGAAAGCGCCAAGCCATTACGACTATATAGCATGTAGCGAGTAGATTATCCCAATAATATACTCGCTCCAAATGCATTGTTAATATTCCTGTCAACCTTTGGAGATGAATGAGGTGAGGCGTTGCCCGGGCAACACGGTGAGGTGTTGCCCGAGCATATAAGCAGCAGAATAGCAAACATTAACTAGTCTACTTTCAAGTGTGATCTAGAGCAGACACTTGCGAGATACTGTACCGACGCTCAGTGCGCTCAACTCACACCAAAGTATCACCTGTTTACTTCTGTATATTTGACCAAATATATATATAGTATCTTAGTGTCTGTGTTTATTTGTCACCATACTTTACGTAACAATAGAATCGTTACAAGCACTTGGAAGGGGGTCAGGATAAGGATTTGGGATGGGACTGGGGTAAGGAATGGTACCCAACTACTTGGACGGTCGGGGATTGATCGTCGACCTGCATGAAGCGAGACTGTCGCTAATGCTCTCGCTCCCCATGGAGTTTACACACTCACGATTCCCCATCGAGCCGCCACGCTCTCCCGCATAGAGCTCCATGACTCCGGCCTCACTCAGCTCTGCCCTGCTCCAAGCTCCGTCTGAACGTCTACGACAATGCCAACAACCGACTACTAAATAGATATGAAACTTTCTAAACACGGTGTATCTAATCTACCCAACAACGTAACATAATCGTACGTTACAGACGACACGGAGACCTTGTGGAAATGAGCACAAGAGTGCTCCAAATTTATCTAAATCATTTCCTCGTAAGGAGGAAATTGATTACCATCTCTGATTGCCTCTGAGCAACCTGGGGGCAGCAATAAACCGTGAAAATAAAGAAATTCTAGTTGACTTTAGGCAAAGTTAAATAATTAATAATAATTATTATTGCTAAAATTATTAATAAGGCTCTATAGTTCACCTATTGTGTACATAGCTACCACCTATGGCTCCTTATTTTAGTATTTTGGATGATTTTAAGGCTTAATAATTAAGGTTGTAGTGAAGTTGTCAGCAAAGTCTCCATTTTGTGTCAACTAATGTTTCGACCACAAGCTGAATTTCCAGGGACACATTCTAAACATATCAAAAAAAGTTTCAAAAACTGTGGGCATTCTTTCTAAGATCAGATATTATGTACCACGCCCTGCCCTGGTGACTCTCTATTACTCCCTTATCTATCCATATCTCAACTATGGTATTTGTGCTTGGGGCTCTACTACCCAAAATCACTTACGTCCTCTAATTACTCAACACAAAGCTGCTGTTAGAACAATATCCAATTCTGGCCCCAGACATCACTCGGTACCCCTACTCAAATCTCTGAATATGTTAGACATTAAGTCACTGCACATTCTCTCATGTGTATTATACATATATAAAACGCTAAACTATAATGCCAATCCTGATCTCAAAAGCTTCATAGAAGGTTGTAACAGAACCCATGAGCACCACACTAGAAATAAATACAGTTTTGATATTCCTAGAGTACGACTTAATCAAACTAGAAATGCTCTACAAATCAAGGGGCCCAGAATGTGGAATGACCTTCCCAACCATGTTAAAGACTGTACCTCTCTCAACCAGTTTAAGATAAAAACTAAGCACTACCTAATAAATTCCCTGTAACCCACCTTACCCTTATAACTAGTGGCTTTACAAGACTGTAAATACTGTACTATTCAATGTATTCTCACAAACCCAATGTACCTTCTTGTATATATATTAATAAATAAATAAATAAATAATAAATATATTGTCAACCCATGTCTGTTTTTTTAAACAACGCTCTTTGTCGATCTAATTGTATTTGTGCTGCTTTTTCTGCAATGTTCCCCCCTTTTTTATTTATATTTATTCTCAACACATTTTATACTTTAATCTCAATTAGTATTAAGTTTTAGTCTTTAATGTTTTTCCTTCCCGAAACGCTTTGCGTAATAATTATCGCAGCTAATTATTAGGTGGTAATAATTATCGCAGCTAATTATTAGGTGGTAATTATTAGGTGGTAATAATTACCACCTAATTATCGCAGGGGACTTTAATATTGACCTCTGCGAGCCTGAACACCCTACTGCTGTTAGCTTCCTCAACTGTATGAATTCCTGCCTCCTCATACCCTTAATCACTAGACCTACTAGAATCACTGATAGCACTGCCACGACTCTAGATCACATCTGGACCAACATAACCTCTCCGCTTACTTCAGGTATAATCACCGATAGCACTACAGACCACTACCCCACATTTCTGCCCGAAACGCTGCGCGTGCTAGTGGCTTTACAAGACTGTAATTACCATAATTGTATCCTCACATTCCTTATGTACATTCTTGTATATGCATAAATAAATAAATAAATAAATAAATTTCTCTTAACTAACATTAGCAAACCACCTCTAGAAACAAGGGAGTTAAGCTTTAGGCTGCACAATGAAACTGCTATAAACAATTTTATAACTGCTGCTGAAAATGTCAACTGGGAGTCCGAGTTAGGTAACATAGGGGACATCAACCTAGCAGTGCAATCTTTTCTACAAACAACTCTTAGCCTTTATAACACCCACTGTCCTAGGCTTACAAAACAAGTCACAAGCAAAAGGCTTAACAATCCTTGGCTTACAAAGGGAATACTGAAATCCATTAACAAAAAACACGACCTTGAGAAGAAGTATAGGTTAGGAATTGTCTCCAAAGAATTCTCAAAGAATTACTCATTATTGCTAACTAAGATAATTAGACGAGCCAAAACTAATTACTACGAAGATAAATTTACTCAAATAAAGAGCAACATTAAACAAACTTGGAGCACAATTTCACAAATATTGGGATCAAAGAAATCTTTAAATAACAAACCGACTCTCCTGTCTAATAACGATGGTCAGCTTTCAGCCTCTGATTCTGCTATTGAGTTCAATAGGTTCTTCTCTTCCATTGGTTCATCCCTTGCAAATGATATTCCATCTTCCAGTACTGACATTAAGGACTATCTTACAGGTAACTATCCACAGTCTCTGTACCTAAAGCCTATTAACTCCACTGACGTCAATGAGATAATCCTTTCCCTTAAAACCAAGTCTGGTGCCCTTGAGGAGATACCAACTTTAATTTACAAAAAAGCCTCCAGATCTTTAGCCCCTGCTATTGCTTTGCTCTTCAACAAGTCACTTGAACTCCAAACCTTTCCAGATATTCTAAAAAAAGCGAGAGTAACGCCTGTCCACAAATGTGGTGACCCCACAGATGTTAACAACTACAGACCTATATCAATCCTGCCAAACTTGTCAAAAATTTTTGAAAAACTTATATACAAGCAGCTTTACTCATATCTAGCCAAACTCAATATACTTAGCCCTTGCCAATATGGCTTCAGACCCAAAAAAAGCACTAACGATGCACTTATTAGTATGCTTAACTCGATTCATACAGCTCTTGATAAAAAGGAGCTCCCTGTTGGGTTATTTGTGGACCTGCGTAAAGCTTTTGATACTGTCAACCACCATAACCTTCTTTTTAAATTACATCATTATGGAGTCAGAGGACACTCCCTACAATACCTCGAGTCCTACCTTACTGACAGGCTCCAATATGTTTCTGTGAATAATACAATTTCTCCCACCCTACCCATCAACATTGGTGTTCCTCAGGGCAGCATACTTGGCCCTCTCCTCTTTCTCATCTACATTAATGACCTTCCAAATGCCTCCCAACACCTCAAACCAATTCTATTTGCTGATGACACAACCTTCATTTACTCCAGTCCTGACCCTCTTGCTCTAAATGCCACAGTAAATACTGAGCTAAATAAAGTCCATCTTTGGCTAACTGCCAACAAACTCACCCTTAACATTGACAAAACCTTCTATATTCTGTTTGGCAATAAATCCTCTAGTCTTATAAATCTCAAAATAAACAATACCCAAATTTGTAACAAATTAGATGGCAAATTCCTTGGCATTCTCATTGACCACAAGCTGAATTTCCAGGGACACATTCTAAATATATCAAAAAAAGTTTCAAAAACTGTGGGCATTCTTTCTAAGATCAGATATTATGTACCACGCCCTGCTCTGGTGACTCTCTATTACTCCCTTATCTATCCTTATCTCAACTATGGTATTTGTGCTTGGGGTTCTACTACCCAAAATCACTTACGTCCTCTAATTACCCAACACAAAGCCGCTATTAGAACAATATCCAACTCTGGCCCCAGACATCACTCGGTACCCCTACTCAAATCTCTTAATATGTTAGACATTAAGTCACTGCACATTCTCTCATGTGTATTATACATATATAAAACGCTAAACTATAATGCCAATCCTGATCTTAAAAGCTTCATAGAAGGTTGTAACAGAACCCATGAGCACCACACCAGAAATAAATACAGTTTTGATATTCCTAGAGTACGTCTTAATCAAACTAGAAATGCTCTGCAAATCAAGGGGCCCAGAATGTGGAATGACCTTCCCAACCATGTTAAAGACTGTACCTCTCTCAACCAGTTTAAGATAAAAACTAAACACTACCTAATAAATTCCCTGTAATCTACCTCACTCCTCTATTGTCAACCCATGTCTGTTATTTTCTTTTTATTTTCTTTTTTTTTCTTTTTTTTTAATCAACACTGTTTGTCAACCTATTGTATTTGTGCTGCTTTTTCAGTCATGTTCCCCCCTTTTTTTTATCTTTATTTGTATTTGTTCTCAACATCTTTTATTCTTTATGCTCAATTAGTATTAAGTTCTTGATATTAATGTTTTTCTTGCCCGAAACGCATTGCGTAATAGTGGCTTTAGGCATTGTATGTACTAGCTCTATCTATATATCAATCCATTAATGTAACATCACTTGTATGTATATACCTTACCTGAATAAACATCTGAATCTGAATCTGAATCTAATGGCTTTAGACATTGTATGTACCAGCTCTATCTATAAATCTATCAATTTCTGTAAAACCTCTTGTATGTATGTACTTTACCTGAATAAACATTTATTTATTTATTTATTTATATCCTGAACAGTTGATAAATAAAAGTAATTGCGGAACTCCAGTTATCTAATACTTATCATAAATTGTATAAAACCTTATCATAAGCTACGGGATTTGTAGATCAGTGTTTAAAGGGAATTCGGAAGTAATAATGATACAGCTGATGCCATCTGTCGGCAAAAGAGAACACTATCAAATGGCTGGTCAATAGTAGCCATAAGATACAGCTTACGCCATCTGTTGACATCAAATTACACTTATAGCAAATTACCCCACAAAATACAACTAGCGCCATCTCTTTTTTTTCCAACGCACTATAAATAGCCAAACAGCAACCCATAAGGCGAATTGTTGTGCTCGGGTAGGAGGTTCCAAGCTCCGCCCCCAAATGGTATGGGGTGCATAATAAATGGCATATCATTGGTAGATATTCTTTGTTGACATTCACACAACAGCCAATCACAGGAAGGGATCAGCTATAGGTGCCATCCACTTAATAAATCATCTTTATTTAGCACACCAGCCTTGCTTATGATATTCTGTTTCAACTTTAATCGACCTAAAACGTGAAGGGTTAAGTATTTATAAGCATTAATAAAGTGATAATTAAATGCTGCAGGATGTAACGGGTGTATTGTACTTATAAGGTCATATGTAAGGTACTTATAAGGTCATATGTATTGTACTTATAAAGTCATATGTATTGTACTTATAAGGTCATATATATGGTACTTATAAGGTCATATGTATGGTACTTATAAGGTGATATGTATGGTACCTATATGGACATTTGTATGATACTTATAAGGTCATATGTATGATACTTATAAGGTCATATGTATTGTACTTATTAAGTCATATGCATTGTACTTATAAGGTCATATGTAAGGTACATATAAGGTCATATGTATGGTACTTATAAGGTCATATGTACGGAACTTATAAGGTCATATGTAAGGTGCATATAAGGTCATATGTATGGTACATATGAGGTCATATGTAAGGTACATATAAGGTCATATATATGGTAACCTCTTAACGTTTCCCAACGTCAAGAAAACGGTAACTTTAATGTGCCCTCTCCTAACCTACCAGAGGACGTAAAACATAAAACGGGCCAGTACGTCACTTTCGCCAGCCGCTTCCATTTTCTGCCAAACAGCCCAGTCGACGGGGAAGAATCCCAGCCCTGGCGAAATCTTCATTTTTCTCAAAACTCAAAATCAAAACCAGCCATAGAATCGCTTTGAAAATGTTACCATTGTGTTTACCGCAATAATTTATTTTTCTTTCTGTTAAGTCTTTCTTTACTAATTTTCAATATTAAGGCTTTAACAGCCATATTTACTGAGATACAGCCAACTCAAATATCAAACTTATCATCGTGTTTTCTCAACATATTACTAAGGAAAATGAGTTGAAAAACATGTAATAATAATTATAATGAGCTAAATAAAAAATGGGTATTAAAAATAAAGTCATTTTAATAATCTTTATTTACTTAGACATTATTTCGAATGATATTTATATGGATATATATATGGTACTTATAATGGAATACGTTTGGTACCTATAAAGGCATGAGTATGGTACTTATAATGGCATATGTATGGTACTTATAATGGCATATGTATGGTACTTATAAAGACTTGATGGTACTTATAATGACATATGTATGGTACTGATAATGGCATGTGTATGGTATTTATAATGGCATATGTATGGTACTTATAATGGCATATGTATGGTACTTATAATGGCATATGTATGGTACTTATAAAGACATGTACATGGTATTTATAATGACATATGTATGTTACTTATAATGGCATGTACATGGTATTTATAATGACATATGTATGTTACTTATAATGGCATATGTTTGGTACTTATAATGACACATGTATGGTGCTTATAAAGGCATATGTATGGTACTTATAAAGGCATATATATGGTGCTTATATAGGCATGTGTATGGTACTTATAACGGAATAGGTTTGATACTTATATGGGCATATCTATGGCACTTACATAAGCATATGTATGTTATTTACACGTGAATATATATGGTACTTACATGATCATACGTATGGTACTTATATGGGCATGGGTATGGTACTTATATGGGCATGTGTATGGTACTTATAAGATCATATGTATGGTACTTATGAGGTCATATGTATGGTACTTATGAGGTCATATGTATGGTACTTATAAGGTCATCTGTATGGTACTTATAACGTCATATGTATGGTACTTATAAGAACATTTGATTGGTACTTACAAGGTCATATGTATGGTACTTATAAGAACATTTGTATGCTACTTATAAGGTCATATGTATGGTACTTATAAGGTCATATGTATGGTTCTTATAAGGTCGTATGTATGGTGCTTATAAGGTCATGTATGGTATATATAAGGTCATATGTATGGTACTTTTAAGGTCATATGTATAGTACACATAAGGTCATATGTATGGTACTTTTAAGGTCATAGGTAAGGTACATATAAGTTCATATGTAAGGTACATATAAGGTCATATGTATGGTACTTATAAGGACATTTGTATGTTACTTATAAGGTCATATGTAAGGTACATATAAGGTCATATGTATGGTAATTATAAGGTCATATGTATGGTACTTATAAGGATTTATATGGTAATTCTAAGGTCATATGTATTGTACTTATAAGGTCATATGTAAAGTACATATAAGTTCATATGTAAGGTACATATAAGGTCATATGTATGGTACTTATAATGACATATGGATGGTAGTTATAAAGACATGATGGTACTTATAATGACATATGTATAGTACTGGTAATGGCATGTATATGGTATTTATAATGGCATAGGTTTGATACTTATAAAGTCATATGTATGGTACATATAAGGTCATATGTATGTTCGTCCCAGTCGTTTGTCTGGCTGTTGAAGCCAGTTTGTTCGTCCCAGTTGTTTGTCTGGCTGGCGTAACCCAGCTTGCTCGCCCCAGTCGTTTGTCTGGCTGGCGTAACCCAGCTTGCTCGCCCCAGTCGTTTGTCTGGCTGTTGAAGCCAGTTTGTTCGCCCTAGCAGTTTGGCCTGACCGGCGTAGACCGGCCCGTTTGTTCCATGACATCTCGTCCACTCGGTGTAGCCGCCTGTTGTTCCTGCACGTACACGTTCCCTCCTGGTTCCCTGTCCTGTCCTACTCCAGCGCAGGCGCATGCCGTCAGCCGGTCTGTCCGCTTGGGTGGGCTATGTTATGTTATTATCTTTTATTTAAGTTTCTAAATTAATTTATTGCATTGTTCAGCTTTCAGTTATGCCTTGTATTTACTTACTATTCCTCTAGCAGCGTTAATGCAGTGTCCATTGCTGTGGGATACTCAACTACTTTTGTTCTCTTTCGAGAATATTATTGCTTTAGGCTAGCCATTCTCCCTTGATTAGTACTGTTTTAATAACCATTCCATCCCTTGAACATTACAGTTTTCGCTATCCAAACCATATGCACATTACTGTTTAACCTACCATCCTATCCCTTGATTAATCCCGCTTGAAGCTACCAAATCTTCCCATGATTACCACTGTTTCTTTTATTTGTTCAGCTTATATGCAAGTACATTATATTACGGTCTTATTCTATTATTAGAATATAATATTCCCCTCCCGTTCTCACTGTTCTGTTCTACTCCTCCAGGGTAGGCACATGCCGTAGAGCGGTCTGTCGGCTTGGGTGAGCTACGCCATGTTATCATTTATTTAAGTTTCCCTAAATTAATTTATTACTTTGTTCAGCTTTCAGTTATGCCTTGTATTTACTTACTAATCCTGTTGCAGCGTTAAGGCAGTGTCCATTGCCGTGGGATACGCAAATAATTTTGTTTTCACTTTTGAGACCATTATTGTTTTAATCTAGACCAACTATTCCATGAATAAGTACTGTTTAATTAACCAATCTATCCCATGAACATAAGTTTTAATCTATCCAAACTATACCATGCAGATATTACTGTTTAACCTAACCATCCTATACCTTGTATAGTCCTGCTTTATTCTACCCAAATTATCCATGACTATCACTGTTTACTCTTTTATTTGTTCAGCTTAAATACAAGTATATATTATCTTTTATTTGTTCAGCTTAAATATAAGTATATTATCATACGGTCTTAAGCTATTTACTTGTTCAGTTTCAGTTTGTTTTGTATTTACTCCGCTATTTATTCTCTGTTTTCTAGCACTGCTTAAGCCTCATGCCTCTCTTGCTGTTTTGGCCTCACTATGTTATTTATTATTTATTTAAGTTTTCTAAAATTAATTTGTTACATAGCCCAACTTCAGTTATGCCCGGTATTTACTTAATAACACTTTTGCAGTGTTAAAGCAGTGCCCATTGCTTACGTTTTCACCTTTCCACAGTGGCGAGAAGCCGGATCATGCAGCAACTGCAACACGGAAGAGGGCTCGGGTGGCGTCGACGCGAGGACAACAGCGCAGTGGTGCAAGGACGCAGCCGGCCAGGGCCAGGACGAAGCCCGCCCGTTTCGCCTCCCCCTCCTCGGGGGGGCTCCTCGGCGGCTCTGATACGGACGGCGACCACACATCCCAGAGGCCCACTGCCGGCATAGCGGCGGGTGGCACAGCGTCGCAGCCTCCACCCGTCGGCCGACGATTGGACGACGCTGCAGGCGCTCATCGCGCAGGCCCGGGGGCCCTCTCACGCCACAAGCCTTCCGGCCATGGGGACCTCCGAGGCCGACCCTGCCGCGGCTGCCACAGCCGCCCTGCCCCCCTCCACCGACCGTCGCCCACGGGCCAGGGCCAGGGGGCATACGTCGAGGCGACATGCGAGCTCCTCCAGTCCGTCCTCCTTCGACGAGTCCCCCGAGGAGAGAGCGCCCCCCACTTTTTCTAGCCCCTGGCCGGGGCAACTACGGTCGACCACGGACTCCAGCATCCCACTCTTGGGCGTGCACGTCCCGCAAGCCCTTCGGGAGAAGGTCTGGGCAAACAAGTATGTGGACCTCGGGCACTTGCTTGCCTACGAGCGGGAATCAGGTTCTTTCGAGTCCTACTCTGCGACATCCCCTGACGCAAAGCAGCCTGGTAAGAAGCAGCCGCCCCTGACGCCGGACCAGTGGGCGCATGGCCTTGACATCTACGCCACTATCTACGTCGAGAAGCACCCAGCGGAGGCTCAGGCGCTGTTTACCTATGCGCGTTACGTGAAGACCATGAAGACGACCCTTCAAATCATTATATTCATTAGAGGAATATTAGGATTTATGAAATGTTTCATAAAATTTTGTTTATCAATTCTTGTTATGGTGATAGACTAGTAACCATTTAAAAAATGCATTTTAATTGACATATTTTAGCATTTAATGTATGTTACATTTACATTTGAATATCAAATGCATACATGCATCTCTCACTTGAGGCAGCAACACTTATCATTGTTAATCTAGTTTGGATGCAACATGGGTCCCTGAGTCAGTCATGTGACACCACCAGCATCACCTCTGCTTCCTCTTTTCTTCCTTCTTTGTGTACATTATTAAGTACAGTGACAGAACACTTAATCTGTCTTCGTTATAGAATAATCCATGTCTATGATGGAACCCTTCGTAACTATCTCCATTAAAGAACAATTCATTGATGGCCTGTGATAGAACCTTCCATATCAGAACTCTTCAGA
Organism: Procambarus clarkii; assembly: GCF_040958095.1. Taxonomy (NCBI): domain Eukaryota; kingdom Metazoa; phylum Arthropoda; class Malacostraca; order Decapoda; family Cambaridae; genus Procambarus; species Procambarus clarkii. The sequence goes on from NC_091224.1 coordinate 22,701,856, forward strand.
ACTCATCTCATTCAACTTCAAGATGCTCAGATCAGGATATTCAAAGGTAAGATTATTATTTCCTTATATTTGTTATATAGGACAGCACAGTTTACAGTACAGTACAGTATTTATATAGTAAAATACTGTACTGTGAAGTTTTGAATGTGCATGTCAAGTTGTTTCATTCATGTTGTGGTGTGTAACCTTATTATACAGCAAAGTACTGATTCAATTCATAAACTTACATAAAGCAAGATTTATTAGTGCCACAGTGTTTATGGCATTATTATGAGTCATATACTGCTTAGGAGGTATTGAGAGGGCTTCTATTAATGTTATTATGAGTGCTTCACTGATCAGGACATTTTTTGGTTATGTTGCTGGAGGAGAAAAACAGGTTTCATGTGCTATAGACATTTCTTCCTTCAGGTGGAGTACAGTCAACTAAGGAATTTCTAGTCACTGACATTAGCTGGCAAATTATAATGTGGTTGTCAGTGCAGTTGGCTCACAACTCAGTGGTACTGTGGGAGATTCCTGTATAAGATGAAAAATGTTAACATGTACAAGGTTCCTATGTTACTTGGCAGTAAATGGGCACACGAGTGTTAGGTAACTGATGCAGGTTGCATCCTGGATAAGGTCCAGGATGGTCTAGGTCAGGGGGTTCTTAACCTATATAAGATTACAAAAACCCTGATGTAAGTACAACGGGCTCACTGTAGCCCGTGCTGCTTGGAACTTTTTGTTCAAAGTACAGTACAGGTGTATATAGAAATAATAATCTATTATCATAGAATAATAGATAATAAAAATAATCTTATCTCGAGTTCTGAGATAATAGTAAGCTGAATGTAAAACAACCACCTGATGGCCATGTCACTCCCTCAAGGGAGGATGTAATGGTATGAGGGTATGCACCCATACCTGCCCCTCCCAGACTGTTGAAGTTACCACCAGTTCTGTACGTACTAGTTCGACTTCAAAAGATGTCAGTAGGTTGATTTTACTTTATATGTGGATGACTAAAACAGAACAGATGGAAGAAAATCTTAAGGATTTTATTATTTATATATAGGAAAATGGCAAATCCCAAATACACTAGCTAGCTACAACTAGTGATATTTTTGCCAAATTTAATACAATGAAATCATGAGACCAAGATAATTGTAGTCTTATTGTCAATAATTAACTTTTAAAAATTGTTCAGATAGTCCCATACCTCTATTATTTGGTTCTCATACCCCTAGGGTATGCATACCCACAATTAAGAACCCCTGATCAAGGTGAACCTCTAAGCCTAACTGGTTCTTGCGCCTCAACAATGGGAACTTCATGTGTTTAGCAAGGTAACATTACACATGGATGAGTTTGAAAATTTCAATTTGATTAAAATGGTCATTTAGTCAGCATCAGATAATGGTACTAAAAATATACCAAGTTTGTAAACAGAAGTAATCCTGAAATGTTGCCACTGATACACTTTCAACACCAGTTCTGTCAACATGTTGATGGCCTATTCTTGGCGATGCTTGAATGCATTTTTGCTTATTGGGAAATTTGTGTTCTAGCTGTTGGCAAGCATTTATAAATCTGTCAGATCAGCAGCAAAAGATAATAGAAACCTGATCTCATAATAATTTTGGTAAACATAGTATTAGTGCTTGATATTATGATTTGCTGGGGCTTGACTATTATCCAGAACTGTATGTAGTGAATACTGTGTAAATAGATTCCTTAAGTCACAAAGATGTTTTAGTTTACAGACAAGCACAAGTAGGCAAGAAAACACCGTAGCCAAGTTCAGCATGCTCCCAAATGACTCGTTTCAGGATACACAAATATCAGTTTAAATATTAATGTTTTATTCATAATGTTAACATGCATAAATACGTAAGTACATTTTTTATAATGGGTATATACTGTGTATTAAAACAGTTAAATGGCACAACTTCCTATTTTAATAAGTACTGTACATGTTGCTTTGGGAACAACATAAACGCTGAACTATTTAACCTCAGAGTAAAGAAAATGGATCATAATTACCAGTTTGGAGTGAGGTGCAAACTTGATAATTGTAATATGGCAAAATGAGAGGTGGCCACTGCTGAGAACACAGTAATGATAGTAAATACATAGTGTTGAAGAAGCACAAAGTGCTGACAACACTGAAGACAAACATCAAGATGAGAGTAGACTATTTGTAGATAGTGTGTAGGTTTGTAAATTATTTCATCATAGCATGTATGTAGTGTCAACAGCAACAAAGCTTTTCATAAGAGAACTTGGTGGCAGCACATAATGAACTTTAGTATCCCTGAACTTGTCAAAGAAAACAACATGATTTATGACACTCATTCCAGAGTTAAGTCGACTAGCAGATCAGGAACAGTTAAGGGCCACAGGGCTAACAAACCAGGTATGACAGGGCGGATCTTATTAAAACGTTTAAAATACAGTACTGAACAAGTTGGAGAATGTTGATCCGGAAAATTTCTTCAAAAGGTCATATGTAATACAAACAAAGAGCAATGGTTTCAAGCTCAACAAGACACAATGTAGGACTGAGAATAGATGCTTTTTTACCAACAGGTTTATAAACCCATGAAACTGTCTACCCGCCAAAGCCATTAATGCCAAAAATAACTATTGGGTTTTAAAGTACAGCTGGAAAAGATGAAGGTAAATGGAGGGATCTTTGACAAGCCGCTGGCTTCCTATCCTCGTAGAGGCCAATAGTGTTAGCAAGTCTCAGGAAAACAAAATTAGGAGACTATGGAATCTTGCAACTACCGAATACTACTCCAGGGAACAAAGTAAAAAGTTTCAGCATTGTTACATTTTCCATGAACACTAGCCCTGTGTATCTGTTGGATTTGTTGACATTTTGCTGTAAAGGTTTATCTACAATTAGTCTCTTCTTGCCTTGGTGTTTTTTGCCTATATTATTCTAGAAATCAACATCTCGAGTAGATGTTGGTTTACTTACACAGGCACAGGGTAAGTCAGTGCCTGCTTCTTTATTATTGTACACATCTAGCACAACCCAACGATCACAGATTTTCTTCATTAGAGGGATATGTATGTATATATGTAAATACTTTACTGGGTAACATATATCACAGCTTATCAGCCCTGAAAACATCTTGCAAAATGAAATATTCACTAGGCTTTGCACATGCTACTCTTGTCAGTGGCTAAGCATCACGCCTTGATAAAGAAATAGTACATCAATATATAATGATGTAACCCACCATTAAAGAGTAATGCTCATGGCATGCATTCTGACATTAGAAAAACTTTTATCCTTTAATTTCAAATTATGTTCATGAATGTCCTCCTATAGGTATAATCTGGCCAGACAAATTGCTACTTTTATAATTTGGGGTCGGTAAGTCTTGGTCAAGATGGTAATGAAAATACTGTAGTTTGAACACTTTACAAAACCTTGTCAATTCATTATACCTTCTATTGCTAAAGCATCCATTAAACAACCCAATACACTGTACTGGAGTAGGACTAGATGTAGATTACCTGTTTGCAATATCTATCAAATCAGAACATACACAACAGTTACTGTAATCGTTTTCCCCAGTAACTGAGTAGGTATGGCGTACATCTCTCTGAATAGAAGATTCTACTACTAGTTCATACTACCATACATCAGTCACTGTTGGTTGATGGTCTTCTTTATTCAGTCTACAGTACTGTGCTTCATTTTCTATAATATCACTGTATAGGAACAGTGACTCATCACCTTCCAATGATTTTGGTTAATTTAAATGTTTATATTAGTGATATATTTGTCAGCGTAAAGAGTCAGTATTTAGAATTATTGTGCTGTGAAGTTTTCCCTTCTTATGTTAGTGATCTGGGTGTTTCATCACCCCTGCACATACATTAAAAAATAATTACTAAGATTTTGTAGTTAAGAAATTACAAAATTGAATTATTATTGGTGCAATTTAATTACTATTAAATAGTCATTGATATGATTTAATGGATTTACACAGGTATTGATATTCTGCTATCATGTGATTCTCTGTATTAAATTGTCATTGTGATGCACACTGGTGAAGAGTAACATTTGTATTTTACTTGGTTGATGGAAGTTTAAACACTCCACTACTAATGTAAGGTTAAATAACAGGTAAAGTAAATCCACAGAAATCAAAACAAAAAATGTGCATAGAGGCAAAACTATATATTTGTAACATGTGTACCAATTTCAGTTATCCAATACAGTGTGTATGAGCCATATGGAACTCTTAATATCTGGCAAGAGATGCAGATGGTTCAAACTCTTGGCTTGTAATGTGCAGGCTCTCGCTCGAGCTAATAATACATATGGAGCTTCAGGAAGGTATAATTTGTACAGCTAAATATCTACATAAATTGCAATAAATTCTAGTGATCTTTTATCTTTGGTACAGTTAAGTCTATTAAATTTGCTTTATAGAATATCGCATTTGCTCATTTTTAATTCATAAATACAAAAGTGTTAACATTTCTGAATGGTAATCATCAAGGACCAACAAGCTGTAACAAGGATCACTGTGTCAATATTATAGGCCTACTAATGTGTGTGCAAGTGTACACAAGCACTACAACTCTGATTATGTGGGATAAGCACATAATCATACAAGTGGTTTTTCTCACACTACAATCTTATAACCTACATTTGCTGCCGTCCTATATGCCAGTTTCACAATCATACTAAGTAATATTTAATAAAGTATTTTTGTTCTTAGCCAAGCTAATGGAATAAAGTATAATGAAATGCCCCCAGAAACTATCTTTCCTTTGTAATCAGAAAGAGGATAAGAAGTATTTGTGGATTAATATATCATTTTCCTGATGAGCTGCACAAGGAAAATAGACTATGGTCTGCTTACTCATTAAGTTTGGGTCTGGACTATACTTTAGCAGTCTTCACAACAGGTAGAGTCAAATTCTTAGTTATAACTGCCATTTTGGGGAATCTGGAAGAGGCATTTTTGTGTTAAGTTTACAAGGATACTATAACAGTTTGCTTTAACAAATGTTACCTGTTGATACAAATTGATGGAATAAGTAAGTAGTCAGACATTTTACATGCATAAAACAAAATCTATTTACTAACTTTACTATTTACTAAGTAATCAAATTACTAACCTCTCAGGTGGATGACTTCTCTAGATCAACCTCAGATGGCTGCAAGTCAATGCCCTGAACTTGGGTTTTTACAGTGGCAGTGCACTCTGTGTTAGAAGAGGATTCTAATGGAACAGCATCTAACACACACTCTATTTCAGGTTCTGCAGGAACAAATACCTCTTTCACCTGAAGCTCTGATTTTGCAAGTGATTCCTCCACCTGCTCATCCTTGGACTCAGCAGGACCTCTTGGTTCTTCAGGCAAAGATGCCTCCTTGGGAGGTGGAGATGCCGCCTTGGGAGGTGGAGATGCCGCCTTGGGAGGTGGAGATGCCGCCTTGGGAGGTGGAGATGCCGCCTCAAGAACCGATGTCTCAGAAATGACTGGGGCAAAAAGAACTTCCTTTCTAGCTGAAGATGTATCAGCAAGGGGCTCATCAGGAAAGGGATTTTTAAAGGCAAGTTTCTCATCCGCAGCTTTTTCCAAAGTTTCCATTGGCTCAGTTAAGGAAGTTTCTCTAGTTTCGGCAAGATCAGGATTACCAGCATTGGCCGTCATCATTAGGGTACCTAATACCTTCACACGCAGTGCTTCTATGTTGATCATTAGCAAGTTTTCTTCCTCTATAGATGACTTTGTCCAAGCAAGAGGTAGGTGAGTTGCGACTGGCATTCGATCTGAAAAGTGAGAGTTGTAAACATTATATAAATATATATTTTCCCCTCGCAAGTGGGAAATATGAAAATATTTGTAAAATAATCATGCCTATTTAAAAAGTAAAATTAACATGAATATTCATAGTTAAAGAATGTATTAACCAATACATTATATTATTCTTTGTTAGGATTAAAAAATGGCAGAATAACAGGCAGTGAATGATTTCAAAATGCACTGTATATTATAAGGAAGCAGTGCTCTGCTCCAGAAAAACAAAGCAGCCTTATGACAGCATTTGCAAAACATAAGCAAGGTAAGTTAACAATGCAGGCGATGAGTCACAATAACGTGGCTAAAGAATATTTACCAGACCACACACTAGAAGGTGAAGGGATGACGACGACGTTTCGGTCCGTCCTGGACCATTCTCAAGTCAATTATGTCACAATTGACATGAGAATGGTCCAGGACGGACCGAAACGTCATTGTTCCTTCACCTTCTAGTGTGTGGACTGGTCAACATAAGTTAACAATCATGGTGTATTGTACCTTGGAAGAAGAGTCCACTGGGGTGTTTGAGGGCAGCCTTTGAGACAGCGAGCCAGACAGCAGTGTCAGCACCTTCAGCTGGTGACCTCAGGTTGGCCTTCATCTGCACCAAGTAAGTATTTTATGGTGCAAGGGGTTAATGGGTTTACATCACTGGTTGATTTAGGAGAGCAAGACATTAAGACAATGCAAGTTTTTTGCAAATTAAAGTTATACCCCATTTACATTCCACATTGTTAAAGTTACTTGTCCCTCCTTCCCCCAGTATGATAGTTATGCTATACATGCATCTGGCCTGGCATATAACCTGTTTATTTTCAGCAGAGCACATTTAGGTAGGTTTTGAATACAAGTGATTTTTCCTTGGTTAGTCTGAGTACTACTTTGACCCTGGTTCTTTCTAAGCGAGGACAAAAGTTTATTGTGTCTAGCTGCGGCAAGGTCAATATGGGAGTCGGTAACTGGTTCAGCATCAAATTTGGGCAAAGGAGACTGTGTTTCATGTTCCTCAGCACTTACCTGACGCAGAAGGCAAGGAGGCCCATAGCCAAGTTTACGAGAAGAGATCAGTCAGTGGCACTACAAGAATAGCCATTCTGTCTACAGATACCCTGAAGCATCACTACCAGTTCATGAAGAATTCAGGCAAGCCTATCAAGTGCAACTCGGGAGAGTTTCGGACTTACAAAAGGTCATTGTCCTCCTTGGTCATGGTGCAAGCACTCACACGTCAAGAGACTTAAGTACCTGAGGTTAGATCCATTCAGTATTTTATTCAGCCCACTCAGCACCAGTGAGGTAAAGTGTTTAGTGACTTTGGTATGTGTGCATCAGACCCCTGGATGTCATCACCAGTAGGAGTTTGAGGACGTGTCTCTCCTATGAGCACTCATGATAGAATGAAGCATGGCTCAGGGAAGGGGCTTTCAGGTACCACCAGAAATATATTATAAACTAACCAACTAATGTGTGTACTGTTTATACAAATGTTATCTTTGTTGTGGGAGCATATTAGTTATTTTTATTGCAGGAGTATGGACATCTTGTAGAGAATCTGTATTCTTGATTGGCAACCAAGAGGACATGTGACAATGTACATAGATGTCACTGGAAAAATCTGCACATTTGAGGATAATCCATTAGGGAAGTATAAAACCATTGTGGTTCTGTACTTCCCTAAGGTTACACCACATACCCAATGTGAGATATTGTATGTTTGATGCACTGAAAGAAGGTGAGAGGTTTCTAGTGTTATTTTATGTGAAAATTAAGTTAATCCTCTGATCCATTGTGTGTGGAGGGTGACCATCCAAGGTACAGTGAGTACTGGATTATATTATTAAAGGGATGATATATTCAGGGACATGTTTTGAGTGAGCAGCAGCAGTTAGAGGTAGTAGTGAGAAGTTGAGTGCCTGCCATTATAAATACTCCCCCCCCCCCCCCCCAAGTCACAGTGCCAAGTTTATTTTCAGTCACCGTACCATGGATGGTTTTGGCCATGACCATGGCTTCCCTGGGTCCATGAGGCGAGGTCAGGTGCAGTAAGATTTGGAGGAAGTGAGCAAATGGCAGAATCGAGGTTTGGGGAACAGCAGCCCAGTAGAAGCAATCTCAGTAACCTTGCACTGTAGTTCTTCAGATGGTCATAGGGACCTGGACTAATTCCTACAGGACTGCAAGGTGAGGTAAAGTGCAGTAGATATATCTTCCATTAAGTGGAACTGGGGCACAGAGTAAGATAAGCTGCTGTGTACAACATTCATCAGGCTGCCTGCCTATGGCTGCATTTCCTCCAAGAATTTGGAGATCCCAATCTCAACTGTACTATTTGCTCACCTAGCACTACATCTCATGCAATTTACCTTGGCTAATGGCCCTGGGAAAATTGTGGAGCCAGGTAACTGCACCCAGGCTGTATACTGCTACCTCAGGAACCATGACTCTGTTGCTATTTGTTCACCTCCCATTAAACGTACTGCATCTGATCTCGCTCTTTTTGTCCCATTGACTGCATTCTTGGGTATGCACAGTCCTGAATATTCAACAACTAGGTTTCCCTTCTGCATGCCCTGTTTCCTCTAGCCCCATCTCTGAGCTAATGGCAGAGATAAGATCAGAGGAGCTATGGCATGTAGCACACAGTTCTAAAAAACTGTTTATCATTCCCTGGGTGGCTGTGGATGCCCAGACTCACGGTTCACCCAGAGCCACAAAATGAGATCAGGTGCAGTAGGTTTAGTAAGTGCTTAGCAGATGGTAGAGATGAAACCAAGGAAACCACAGCCTGGAGAAACCTTAGATATCAAGAGGCTGCATTTGTCCAGGTGCATGTGGATACCTGGGGCTGTGATTCCCAGGATGACAGAGGTTTCCCTGAATGGCCACAGGTATGTACAGAGCTTTCCCAGGTGGCTGCAAAACCTTGGAAATCTATAGTGAGTATGTTTACTCGCTACAGAAGTGAGTAAACATTATACTCACTCCAAATCTAATTTTTTTGCAGTCACAGAGGCAAAGAGGTTGAATTTTGCTTACTAATGCAGTTGAAGAGAGCAACCCACCACTATGAACTAGTATTACATGTTTTTTCTAGAGTGCCACACAAAATAAAATAACTTTCTACTTCACTGCTGTTAATGTCTCAAAAACTTTTATAATTCCAGATCACCTGACTGTCTCACAGAATAAACAGAGGTAAGACTTGTTTTTACCTCTTCGTAGAACTGCGGTAGAGAGTTTCGCACACCAGGAGTGTCTACCCAGCCCGGGTGCATGCAAGAAAAATGCACCTTATCATACCTCTGAGCAAACCACAGCGACATCACCACCTGCACGAAGTATAATAATCAAAACAAATTAAAATTATTATATCTACACACAAAATTCAGGAATTAAATTTCATTTATAAGTTAAACTTGCTGTAAATTACATATAATTACTTATTAGAAATTTAAATTTCAAATATTTTCTTTTTTATAGATTTGTGTTACATGCCTTGAGATCAAAGTGTGGTAGTAAAGAAGGAGTGTGACTACTGTCATTATCTACAATGTGAGTGAAGTTGTGTAAACTACAGTGATCTCAAACTCTCAATCCCAGTCTGCTTTAAGTGTAGGAAAGATGGCCATTAAGAGGCCTTCATGCTGGATTTAAATAATAAACTATAAAATTGTATGCAAGCACCTTTTTAACGTATGCTTTCAGCTATCACAAAGTTTGGCTAATCAGTTTCCATTTTTGTCAGAGAATACTGTCATGGTAAAATCTCTAGAAAGAGATTCGGCCTGCTCCATCATCACCTATTCTATCATACCACATCTATATATTCAGGTACTGCAGCCACAAGAACAACAACTACAACTACTTCCAGACGTCTAGACAGTACCTCCAGTCTCCCCCCTTCACCACAGCCCGTCACCTCACCTGGGAGCTCACGCCACCGGCCGAAACAAGCAGTTAACGAGCCGGTTCATAGTTAAAGAAGCTACCAGTACCACCTGCACGGCTGCAGTTGTGTATATATATATATATATATATAGGGATACCTAGCCCACTACAATTCAGATTACTCCCGAGTGCTCTACTAAGTAGACCTGTTGACATATCTTGACATGGTAACGAGTTATTCAGTCTGGCTCACAGTATTACTGCACCATATTTTAATTGCACATTAATGTAACAAATTTGATTGTCTGTTTATCTTGTTCATTTTGTATACTTAGAATATAGCCAAATTTTGGATATTATTTATATTTTCATGTTAAGTAAACTATTTTAAATGTTTTCTCTCTTGTGCCTTATCCTACAGCTGTCACACGGTGAAGATTACACAGTCTAATTTTTTTTTTCTTACGTGACTGGCATTCCATCTGCCTAGAGAGACTGTGATACCATCTATTTTTCTCGTCACAATACATAGAAATATAGAGAGGAGGTATGGTAGGGGGGGGGGGGGGGGGAGACAAAATGACATGGCACAGTTGATAATACATTAGTTAGGTGGCTAAACACCTTTATGTCTGGATAGTAACTGGTTGGATGAGCACAAGGACAGCTTTGCCTTTTAACTATAGGAACCTCAGCAAGTCAAATGGGCTTCGTTTCATGTCCCCAACTAAAAACGATTTACATTTATGGGTACCAAACTGTCACAGCACAACTCCATAAATTATAAATGGACACTATTACAAACAGTGATATTACCTGTTGACGTTTGTTTTGAGAGTAGACAAGGAGACCATCGTAAGGATCAATACCACTGTGCATGAGGTCATCAGGCTCCAGTCGCACGCACAGCATCCCAGCCGAGGAAATATTGATTACACGTGCATCCTCGTTCCTACCAAACAAATAATGTCTTTAGCATAATGTGGTAATCAATTTATAGTTCAGTATTGCCAAACAAAAGGGGCAATTCATTCTTCTGTGTCAGGAGCATGTGTTTATCAGTGTACCCAAAGTGAATACAGATGTGTCTTTTGATACTGTACACTTATCATATATACCATATACACTGTGCATGTGTGTACTTCTTGTTAGCAGGGTATGAGCACTGGCTCCTCATGACCTATACAATGTGTATCAGTGGTGCTCAAGGATACATTACTTGGATAGCCAGTATCATAAAGCAAACTATGAAATAGCACAAACTTCTGTTAAACATCGAGTTCTACATCTGCGACACACTAAATAAGTCTGTCTTTCATGCTGTTTACCTTACTAAGACATGGAAAGATAATCAATTTCTCTCTTCTCCATTTCTGATGTACTGAACTATATTTTGCACTAGTGCTTTAATTAATTGGTTCATTAGCACTGAGGGAAAGAGAGAACACTTTAAATTGAAGCAAGGATAGATGCAATTGTGATGAAAAGACATGCAAAACAAGAAACGGACAGCTGGATACCTGATATTATTGTCCTTCTTGTATCTTACACACATAACAATGAAAGATAGCTAGCATAAGCACCTCTGGAGAACAGGCAGGAGGGTAATTGTCAAGATGTAGGGGGCAAGGGTGTTCACAGCAAAATTAACATCAATCTCACAGCCATCTTCATCAAACCGTCGCTCGTGCAGAAGGCAACCTGCATTGTTGACAAGCACATGAATGTGCTCCTGCTGCACTGCAAACTTAGCAGCCCATTCTGTTACTGCCTTCGGCCGTGCCAAGTCCACCAGGTGAAGGTAGATTTTCTGTGAAAAGAAGATCGAGTTAGCGCTGGCAAGTATGATGTAGCTGTTGTAGGGATGCTGGTGGGTGTGGTAATTGTACTGGTCTGGGTGGTGGGGTGTTTATGGTGTGGTTGATTAACTGTGTGTGTACAATACTGTATGTACAGTAAGAACCACCTCTAGAGCCCTTTTTCACTGTTATTGTACTGCCCTATGTTCCAGCATGTTGTATGTGATGTTGATGCTGTATATTGTAGTTGCTTACAGTTGTAGTTGCTTATGATGTTGATGCTGTATAGTTGTAGTTGCTTATGATGTTGATGCTGTACAGTTGTAGTTGCTTATGATGTTGATGCTGTACAGTTGTAGTTGCTTATGATGTTGATGCTGTATAGTTGTAGTTGCTTATGATATTGATGCTGTATAGTTGTAGTTGCTTATGATGTTGATGCTGTATATTGTAGTTGCTTACACAACTTCTGGTTCAAGCACATTTCACTTGTTTACCACTCATTAGATATGAGTACTGTATTTCTTTACACTTCTCTGGCTCATCTGTTTCCAACTTTCACCTGTGCCACCTCATTGTGTTATCGATCACCTGGAAAAACTTTCTATCCACTGTAGTTATCCCAATCTTAAGTGCAGATGCCACTGAGCCTCCAGATTGTACTAGGCTTTTTTGGGACTTGCACGAGCCTACCAAGAACCAGGATCAGAATTTTGCTCTCTTAATGAGCTGAGAGGATAATGAACATCAGAGATTGACCACACAAGTGAGGAAAACTGACCAAAACTATAGACTAAACAAAACAAACCACTGCTTGAAAGAAATTGAATTAAGAAAATGAAAACTCAATTGGTCACCACAAGGTGACAGCCAAGATCACCCTGGGTCCAGATCCACACCTGCCTCACTTAAGGCCAAAATCCCAAAACCTCAGTGAAGAAACGACAGGATGGTAACATGGAGTTACCGATTGGCTAACCAGAAATTGGTGTTTAATTTCACTCCACAGTTTATATCAATGTTGGCCCCCTCAGTAGCCCCAGTCTGGTCTGTCACCTGGTGGTTGAAGATACTAGCTGTCAATGGGTGAACAACCCTATTTGCTTTTTTTCATTGTTTAATTATTATTCTTTCAAGCAGTGGTTTATTTTGTTTAGTGTGGCTTTTCTAGTTAGCTTTCAGTTTTAAATCTATCTCTGAGCCCAATTTTACTCTCACCATGTTGAGAGAATCTGCTTCTGGTGGTGGTTGTAGGGGGACTAAGTCTCAGAACCTTGGTTCAACCTGAACTTAGTGGCAAAAGCACTTAAGCTTAGAAGAGCTGCCAAGGTGGCCAACCCAGAAACAGGAAAGTGACATACAGCAAATGCACTTAATGGAAATGAGAGCATAAGAAAGAATTCAGAATGTATAACATTACAAAATCAATAATTCATCCATACATCATTGCCGGTGGTAGTGATGATATCTGAACGTGCTGCCTTAGCAGAGTCTTCATTGCGACACACCATGTGGAGGATGCCGCCCCTCTTGGCCACAGCCAAAGCTATCTCGTAGCCAATCCCACTGTTGCATCCTGTGTGTGAACAAGGTAACACTGTTGAGGTACAATTAAAGGTCCATGCAGAGAGACTTGGTAGCAATAACAAATGAAGACATTATATTTAATTTAGGAATTTTATGCTTTCTAAAATTTTCTAAACACAAATTATGCCAAAAAGACTTAGAATAAAATAATATTGAACCGAATAAATCTTAATATTTTTAGCCTCGAATTGATTTTATGTAATCTATAACACTGCTTTAGTAGACCTAAAATGAGGTAACCAGTATTATCACCGACTTAGGAATTCCCAGTCATAGATAATACTGTACCTTATAGTTTAATTTTGTATTTTATTAATGTACATGCAACATCTAGAGAACACCATTGCATATCACCTTCAGACATGTATATTGGGTACAAGGAAGGTCCTTAGAGCTGTCACTGATTCTGTCATGATAAGCTTAAGTTATTAGGTCACATTGAGTATGCCCCATATGCTCTTTTTGGTAGATATGATAGACAATGGTTTTAGCCAATACACTGTAGTCCACATACAGTATAATAGGGCACCCCAAAGGTGACTGTGATGCATAGTCTGTAGATTGTCTCTCATAAAAGAATATATCTCAATAAAACTACAGTAATTAACTGATATTTAAGCTTATGGGGGTTAAAATGGAACATGTGTAAGGAATGCACATTATATGTTAAAATATCAAGTGCAAAATGATGAAGATAGGTGTAGGGAGCAGGTGGCCAAACACAAGCTACAAGTTGGAAGAGGAAATCCTACAGGAGTCAGGACGAGAGAAAGATCTGGGGTTGATATCACACCAGACCTGTCCCCTGAAGCCCACATCAAAAGGAAAACATCAGCGAAACATATGCAAGGCTGGCGAATATAAGAACTGCCTTCAGAAACTTGTGTAAAGAATCATTCAGAACCGTGTTTACCTCGTATGTCAGACCAATACTGCAATATGTAGCTCCAGCATGGAGTCCACATCTAGTCAAACACAAAACAAAGTTAGAAAAGGTTCAGAGGTATGCCACCAGGCTAGTCCCCGAGCTGAGAGGAATGAGCTACTGTACATATAAGGAAAGATTACTGGAACTGAACCTCACAACACTGGAATACAGAAGAGTTAGGGAAGACATGATCAATACCTACAAAATTCTCAAGAGGAATTGACAGGGTAAAGATAAAGATAAACTGTTTAATACGGGTAGTACGTGAACAAAGGGACACGGGTGGATACAGAGTTCCCAAATGCGCCACAGGAACGTTAAAAAAAACTGTTACAGTGTCAGTAGTCAGCAGATAGAATGCATTAGGCAGTGATGTGGTGGTGGCAGACTCCATACACGTTTCAAATGTAGATATGAAAGAGCCCAGTAGGCCCAGGAATCTGTACACCAGTTAACTGACAGTTGAGAGGTGGGACCACAGAGCCAGAGCTCAACCCCCGCATAACTAGGCGAGTATCACTTATGAAGGAGTAAGATCACAGTTGATGGGATAAAGTCACAATTAAGGGATATGGTCATACATCAAGAAAGACATACAGTACTATATTTGTGTAGACTATTGAGGTTACACTTTAAAGAGAGTCACTGACCTGTGATGACATAATGACGGTCCGAGCAGTCAATGTCAAGGTCCTCCTCCACAAACTTTGTGCGGCTATATTCATAACCACTCCTGCAGAAGAAGCGCACACACTTGCTTTGTTTAATCCATTTATTTTAGTGAAGCACAGAGAGAGAGAGAGTGAGAATGGAAAACAGGAGCTAAAAACAAAAGGGCAGCAAATAAATGGCAAGTGGAACATATGTATCACAACAGGAAGAGTACTGTACAGTAGTAGCAAGATTAAAAATACAGAAAACCACTTGTTTTTTGGATGCCTCAGGATTGAGACAACGAATAATCTGTTGTGTTGAATAATCAGAAGTCCCAATACGTATTAACTATTAGCTCAAGAAGTGGGACATAAGAGTTAATGTCCAACCTTACAGACATTTTGAAGTAAGTACACACTTAAACAATAGCAATAAGTCCTGGGTCAAAGGTAACCGGAAAAGAAAGTTATTGTGTTGGAGTGCTAATTTCCTCCAACAACAAGAAGCTGCTATGTGGCTTTGACCAAGGCTGTTGTTACCATAACCTCATTTGCAGTCTATAGATGATGAGAAAAGGTTTCATCTATTTTTTTTTTTTTAGAATACAGTATATACATACAGTATTAGTACATATGCAAATACAGTATAGAACAGGCCATTGACACTACCCCCAATCTATGTCCATGTTTAACACACATCAATCCTGACATGAACACAGCACTATAATAGAATCTGTGCATTAATGACTTTACATAATATACATTGTGTATCTACAAATACCCCACTGTATCTTGTCTCTAATGTATGTTATATAAATACAAATTATTTGTATTGTTATATAAGCATTACCCCCTAAAGGTTAGATGGCTGCCTAGGTTCATTAGCTTTTACTTAAGTATAAAATTTGAAGTAGTTTTACATATCAAAAAGTGAAAACATTCTGACATGAGATTAGTCCACAAGTTGAGAAATATACTGGAGACTGGGAAGGTACTACAGTGGATAAGGGATACCTAAGAAAGAGACGAAGAGAAGGCAGAGAGTTGCAATGATGGACGCATCACAAGAGTCAACACACACAACCAAGGACAATTCCCTACATGGCAACTGAGAAAGGGCACTGGGGCAGGAGGTCAAAGACAATAGGAACTAATTGGGAAAAAGACCTGGGAGTAGACACCTCACCAAACTCATCATCTGAGACACCACAAACTGGATAACATCAACTGCATATGCAAGTCCCTCAGAATGGAGAGGCATGAATTATGAGAACATGATAAATAAACCTTGCCTCACTCAAGGAGAAGATATATGGCAGAGATAATACAGAAGGTATAAGTAAGTAATTATCAATAGAAGGCACCAAACCGGGAAGGCTATGTAGCACCAACAGAAGGTATAAGAGGATTTGCTATTTCATACAAGAGGGACATAAATCAAGGGATGGGAGGAAACTAAATTAAGTAGCCAAATGAGCAATTTATAGATCTAATTAGAAATAAATTCTTAAGATCTGCAGTAACACCAATATAGAATTAACTACACAGTATGTTGTGTAGACAGCTCCGTACACAGTCTTAATGCACTGTACCACAAAGTGATAAAAGAACCCAAAGTTCTGAGATAGAACAATGGAATGAAGTGAGAGGTAGGGTGCTAAAGCTCAAGGATTGCAAGTACTGTACAGGTTAATGCTAGTGTCAGGCCAGAACAAGAAAATTATCAACAAAACCAGTCATTTCTCCTCTAGTAACTACAGTATATGTAGTAATGTATTAAATAAAATAGTAACCATATGTAACTTTCTGATTAGGCAAATAGTGGTGAATGTAGCAAAAGAGAATGGCGATGAATGTAGAGAGAGAGAGAGAATGGCGATAAATGTAGAGAATGGTGATGAATGTAGCAAGAGAGAATGGCGATGAATGTAGCAAGAGTGAAAACAGCAGTAAAAACACTAACCAAACACTTGGAACAATCAAGCGTACCTCTGACTTTAAGGAAAAGAAGGTAGTGAATCAATGGTATAAATCCTGACCGGGGAGGATTTACTGGGCGCAAATCCTTAACTGTAGCCTCTGTTTAACTCAACAGTAAAATGTGTACTTGGTTGTAACAACGATTCTTCGCGGCAGGGGATCGTATTCCAGGGACCTGCCCGAAACGCTACGCGTACTAGTGGCTGTACAAGAATGTAACAACTCTTGTATATATCTCAAAAAAAAAAATCTCTGGTGCGCCCCAATTTAGATTGCTGCATCCAAGCATGAAGATCTCATCTTCAGAAGGACATAGCTGCTCTGGAGAAAGTGCAACACTGGGCAACAAAAATCATTCCAGACTCAAGTCAACTCGCGTACAAGGGCCACGAGGCTACTAACATTGCAAATGTAGCGAGTAAACTTATACTCGCTCCACAAATAAGTCATGACAGGGCAGATCTTAAAACTTTTAAAGTACTGAACAATTTGGAGGATGTTTATCCGAAAAATTTCTTCAAAAGGTCAGATGTAACACAAACAGGAGCAACGGTTCGAAGACTCAACAAGTCACAACGTAGGACTAAGAACAGAAGAAGCTTTTTCACCCATTGGGTTATAAGACCATGGAACAGCCTAACCGTGAAGCCGGTTACCTTCAGAGATGATTTCGGGGCTCGGCGACCCCACGGCCCAGTCGTCGACCAGGCCTGGAGAGAGTTCTGGTCGTAAATGCCAAAACTCGTTAACTTTAAAGTACAGCTGGAAAAGATTATTAAGGCAAATGGGGGGGGGACCTTTGACAAGCCGTCGGCTTCCTGTCCTCGTTGAGGCCACTAGTGTTTGTAGCAAGAGAGAATGGTGATGAATAATATAAGATGTCTATTCAGGTAAAGGTACATACATTGAAAATGAGTTACAATGTCGGATTAATAGATATAGCTAGTACATACAATGCCTGAAGCCACTAATAAGCACAGCGTTTCGGGCAACACTGTGTAGCAAGAGAGAATGGTGATGAATGTAGCAAGAGAGAATGGTGATGAATGTAGCAAGAGAGAATGGTGATGAATGTAGCAAGAGAGAATGGTGATGAATGTAGCAAGAGAGAATGGTGATGAATGTAGCAAGAGAGAATGATGATGAACGTAACAAGAGAGAATGATGATGAACGTAACAAGAGAGAATGATGATGAACGTAGCAAGAAAGAACAGCACAGGTGAAGAACGTAAGTAATAAGGGACTCACTTTGTGTACTCTCTGCTGCCCTTGTAGTTCCATATGGAGCGCCTGTACCAGGAAGTGGTAGACATTCTCGGCACCACTCTTGCTTTCTTGCGACCTCAAGTTTTCTTGGTTTTCCCTTATTGGGATGCAAGGGTTGTGTTGTCCCAATCTCCCCAGGTGGGATGCTGGGGCTTCTGTTATACAGCTCTCTCTCCAGTTGGGATGCTGATGGATACAGTTGTCCTAGTTTCCCTTGTTAGTATGAAGGCGAGGCCTTTTGTTCTGGTCTTCCCATTGGGATGTAAAGGAGTCCTGGTATACTATTCTTTCCCGTTGGGATGCTGGGATTCTGTATTTTTTGTAAGGCGAGTTCTCTATTGTTAGTGTCTGTCACACTTCGTCCTGGGTGTCACTAACGAGTACTCTCTCACACTACTTTTCCTAATGTCATTCCAACTTTTCCAGCTTTACACTGACACACATTCACATACACACATGTACACAATCCTTCATATAGGTGTCCTTCACACGCTGTGTTCCTGTCTTTGCTTTGATGATAAATTATAGTCCATTGTTGGTATTATATCCACTTCTTATTACGATGACGTTTCCTGGAAGAAAGAAATCTTAATTAGCTATTTATTAGGGTCTCTTAGTACAGTTGACTTTGATCTCTATTCACAATTGGTGATCCCAAGTTCGATTCCCGGGGACAGAAATGGTTAGATAAGTTTCCTTTCACTTGTTCACCTGGCAGTAAATGGGTATCCGGGAATTGGGGAGCAGAAGGGGAGTGGCATCCTGGGAAGTCAGTAGTCTGACCTTGCATAGAATACAAGACTTTTGTCTTAATACAAGACTAAAGTATTTTGACCAGACCACACACTAGAAGGTGAAGGGACGACGACGTTTCGGTCCGTCCTGGACCATTCTCAAGTCGATTGTGAGAATGTCCACAATCGACTTGAGAATGGTCCAGGACGGACCGAAACGTCGTCGTCCCTTCACCTTCTAGTGTGTGGTCTGGTCAACATACTTTAGCCACGTTACTGTGACTCATCGCCTGCAAGACTAAAGTACATACGTGGATGTGGGAGTTGTTGGGGTAACTTAGGTGGGGGGTGAGACGGGCGAGGTGGAAGGTAGTTGTGATGGCAGCGGAGACACAGTTGTGAGGTAGATCTGGGTGCCGATAAGGTAGGCAGGAAGAAAGAGTGAACCTCGAGCACAGATAAGGTGATAACACCTCACACAGCTGGGGAGCGCCAGGGAAGCCCTTCGTATTGCTGTATGTACAGTCGCGATACAGGTGGGGGTGGGGGGAGGGTAGGTTTTGCACGATGCAGGTGGTATAAGTTACATGATGCAGGGGGAGGGATGAGGGGTTGTATGCTTGCATCACACTAGTAAATTATAACGCGGTATTATTTATTTAAAATACTAATTTGTATTAGGACGCTGTATTTCAGCTGCAGTTTCTGGATCCCGTCCATTGACTTCCTACAGCCCTCTATTTAAATCCCTTTCCAATTCCTATAAGCCTGCATGTCAATTTTAATTATAGACATACTGAGAAACAAAACTGTGGCCAGTACTGATCCTTGGGGAAGAGCTCACACTAGTAATTTGTCCCCATATACATAACCATTTTAGTCCTCAATGTTCCTCCTATATTTTATAATTAAAAAATGTATCTTTTGTAAAGAGCTGGGCCGGAAACTGTCTTAAATGTGTGGCCGTGCCAGGCTGCTCAACCCGGGCTGTGAGTCAGGTCGCGTGGTCCACAGATTGCCTTTGAACACTTGTGTGTGTGTGTGCGCGCGCGCTTGTGCATGTGCGCTTGTGCATGTGCGCTTGTGCATGTGCGCTTGTGCATGTGCGCTTGTGCATGTGTGCGCTTGTGCATGTGCGTTTGTGCATGTGTACTCACCTAATTGTGCTTGCGGGGGTTGAGCTCCGGCTCTTTGGTCCCGCCTCTCAACCGTCAATCAACTGGTGTACAGATTCCTGAGCCTACTGGGCTCTATCATATCTCCATTTGAAACTGTGTATGGAGTCAGCCTCCACCACAACACTACTTAATGCATTCCATTTATTAACTACTCTGACACTGAACAAAATTCTTTCTAACGTCTCTGTGGCTCATCTGTGTAATAAGTTTCCACCTGTGTCCCCTAGTTCGTGTCCCACCCGTGCTGAAGAGTTTGTCTTTGTCCACCCTGTCAATTCCCCTGAGAATTTTGTCGGTATTATCATGTATCATTTTGTAAGGTTATCATGTCTCTCCTTACTCTTCTGTTTTCCAGGGATGTGAGGTTCAGCTTCTTTAGCCTTTCCTCATAGCTGTGTGCTTGTGCATGTGCGATTGTGCATGTGTGATTGTGCATCTGCGCTTGTGCATCTGTGCTTGTGCATGTGTGATTGTGCATCAGCGCTTGTGCATCTGTGCTTGTGCATCTGTGCTTGTGCATGTGCGCTTGTGCGTACGTGCGCTTGTGCATGCATGCATGTGCATACGTACAAGCACATACGTGCAAGCGCACACGTGCATGTGCATACGTACAAGCGCATACGTTCATGTGCAGACGTGCATGTGTGCATTTTTTGTGGCGGACCTTAGAGGTTAGTTTTAATGACATCATTACTGTCCCACCCTCTACCCCCAAATCCAGCCTTTCACTTTTATTTAAGCCCCAATATTTATAATATAAAAATTATATCCAGCATGTTATTTATCAATCATTACCTATCCATTACCTATCATTACAAATCTCAGCTTCATTTGAAGCTGAGATTGGATGATATTGCGAGAGTTGGCGAGAAACCACCTCGAGAAGCACTCAATTCCTTTAATACCATCACGATCTATTACCTCTGGGCCCCCGCTCCTGTGCCAGGTAAGTCCACTACGGGCTCACCATAGCCCGTGCTACTTAGAACGTTTTGTTCCCAGTAGCTGAATCTTAAGCAATATTACCTCAGGTAACTCGGCCGCCACGGCAAACGCCGACGACTTGCCCGCCCGCCACGGCAATTATGACTCATAATTTTTGCTACACCTTGAATTAAGATTACAGACTTCATCGAACTATTTATAGAACTTAAAATTTCTACTCGAGACGATGTGTAAGGTTATTGGTGGTTCTCAGCGACGCACTAACGCACGCACCTTGAGTGCACACCACCTGTGGGCGCACTTCTCAATCGAGCGCGCCCGCTTCCTGCTGGGTACAGGAGTGGAACATGAAGGTACTGGAGCAGAATATTGGCACGCGAGACTCATATTAATGAGAAAAAATATATAGTTCTTCTCTAGGGGGACATAAACAATAAAATAATAATAATATACAAGGAAATCTCATTCATGGGATGCATCAGTGAGAAAATCAGTTTTAGCCATAAGGATTCGAACCTGCACCCTGGGTACTCCCAAACAGTCCACAGGACCCCTTGTGGATTCAGTTGAAGCCCAGCTTACATTACAGGGGCCTGACAGCTGAGTGGACAGCGCTTCAAATTCGTAGTCCTGCGGTTCCGGTTCGATCTCCGGTGGAGGCGGAAACAAAATGGGCAGTTTCTTTCACTCTGATGCACCTGTTCATCTAGCAGTAAATAAGTACCTGGGAGTTAGACAGCTGATACGGGCTGCTTCCTTTGGGTGTGTAATAAAAAAGGAGGCCTGGTCGAGGACCGGGCCGCGGGGACGTTAAGCCCCAAAATTATCTCAAGATAACCTCAAGAAGAGATTACTTAAGAGTATATCGTGGTCATGTGATTTTAAGGCGAGTGATTGTAAGTACCGAGGGTGCTAGTTCAACTCCTTTAATTGGCATTGTTGCAGCACACACCTCATTATCTGCTTCATTTGTAATGTTAACATTACAAAGCTTATTGTGCAAGCCACATTATGTTCATCTGCTTTATCATAGTTACACAACCCTAACATACTTAATAACTAATCCATATTAATTAAAGCTTCCAACTCTACTAATTCCTTTATATATTATACAGACGCGCGCTTACACAGTTACGAAAGCTTTACATATAGGACACCTTCTTGGTAAATAGAGAGTGTTGTCAAATGGCTTCGTTAATTAATTAATCACACCTCTTTACATGGCCGCGGTGTTCATACATGGAATTGTATTTGTCACCTTCTATCCTAGCCAGCCACGTCACCTGGGATGATCATCTATTTAAAAGTCAAATGGAGGGTGATAGAGGGAGCTACGTCACCGCTCCAGCCATGACCTGCAGGGGCCAGCGGGGTCCCGCAGGGGTGCTCTTGGCTCTTCCCCTGTTTCTCGGTGACGCTGAGGCAGTTGTGCGAGTGGTGTGTGCAGTCGTGTAGCAGTCATGTGTGTGGTGGCAGCACAGGTGGCGGCTCCTGCACACACACGAATACTAACGAGCCACCGCACCAGCCTGTAATATGCGCCTTAAACTTTTTGCCGTGAACACCCACCTGTCACACACACACGCGCGTCTTGGAGGTTTCTTCCCTCCTGTTCACTAATATCCGCGCACTGCACTCTCCGGGTCTCCTTTATCACCAGTTACCTTGGACGGGTGAGGGAGGAGGAGTCACCAGCGGTCCGCTCACTACTACACTCACCACCTGACTGGTGCACCCAGCCCCCCTCGCCCCCCACGGTGGGACGCCCCCCTACACCCACCTGCTGCCCCCCGCCCCCAGTCCTGTCACCCACAAAACCTTCACTCATTACTATGTGCCTTCACTGTAATTCCGGAGGGTAGATATATCATTGTTACTTGACTGTCTTGGCATGTATTTTATATCAATAGATCTACCTGAACTGACTGTAACTGTCTGTAATCTTGACGTACTTTCCCATTGTCACCTACACGGTGGGTATGGCCCGAGTGAATAATAATTAATTTAAACTAAAACCACATTCAAAGATGACATCACTGTACTAGGCTCAGTTTTGGACATCTCTCCCCCCCCCCAACCACTTGGGCTGGTCGGTAGAGCGACGGTCTCGCTTCATGCAGGTCGGCGTTCAATTCCCGACAGTCCAAGTGGTTGGGCACCACTTCTCCCCCCCCCCTTTAGTCCCATCCCAAATCCTCATCCTGACCCGTTCCAAGTGCTATATAGTCTAATGGCTTGGTGCTTTCCCCCTGATAATTCCCTCCCTCCCTCTCCCCCGCCCCCCCTACCATTACCCAATACAACAAGCCGCACCCTGTCTCTCTCTCTCTTTTGTGTGTGTGTGTGTGTGTGTTTTGTCAAGATGATGGAGATTGTATGTGAAGGAAAAGTTGTAGAACTGGTTTTATTGTTCTTGACCTTTGTTAGCTTGCCCGGGAGTGTTTGTACGGATCTTCAAATGGATTTCTACATCTTGTTAAGAGTAGCTATCAAATGAAATGCACTAGGAAGTGATGTGGTGGAAGAATCCACACACATAGTTTAAAATGGAGGTATAATAGAGCCCAGTAGGCTCAGAAACCTGTCCAGCGGTTGATTGGCAGTTCAGCGGCGAGACCAGAGTCGAAGCTCAAGCCCCACAAGCACAACTAGTTGAGTACAGTAGATGGGTATCTATAATCTAATGCTGCATAGCACTCGTGTATGTATACATACATGCATTATATATATATATATATATATATATATATATATATATATATATATATATATATATATATATATATATATATATATATATATATATTATATATATATATATATTATATATATATATATATATATATATATATATATATATATATATATTATATATATATATATATTATATATATATATATATATATATATATATATATATATATATATATATATATATATATATATATATATATAAAACACACAACATTGCTCACCTCACATGCAGGGGACTTTCTGTTAGCAACTGGCACACCACACACTCTCCGAATTGCTGTGGCCATCCACCTTGCTGCCCCATTCCACACCAAGTATAGATGTATTTGTGGCAAGATTGTGGTCGACAGGTACGGACACCATGACCTACTCGGCCAAAGCACAGGGGGATGGCACTTGAGGCATAGTGAAGTTATCATCATCAATAGGAGCCTCACCACAGCTGGATGCCCAGCTGAGATAATAGCCTTATTACCTAACACCCCGTAACTCTGCTGCTCTTATTGGTCGCCCAGATGGTATCACAGTGAACCCCTGGAAGAATGGCAAGCAGTTGTATGGAACTACACGTGTGTCAACCCTGACTAACACCTACATTGCTGTCAGTGTTGCACATCCGGGTGGCGCTGCCACTCGCAGCGAATCAGCCAAGTCCCTTAAGTACAGAGAACGGGATCACCACTACAGTTTTGTCCCCATTACTTCTGAAAGACTTGGTGCCTAGGGTAAGAGTGTCACCAGTTTTTTTTAAGGAACTGGGTTCTAGGCTAATTGAGCCCTTAAGGACCAACCCTTAGGTAGGGACCAATTGTAGAGACCCATCACAGAGCTCGTCACAGCCCCCTTTCACCCGATGCCGGCTTTCTTCAAGAACAAGCAGAAGGAAGAGTAATAATTATTAATTAATTATTATTATTATAATAATTATAATAATTGTTGTAATTACTAATTATTACTCTTCTTTCTGCTTGGTCTAGAAGGAAGCCGGCCTCATGTGATAGGGGCTGTGACGATCTCTGTCTAGAACCAGTAGGTGCAGGACTCAGAAGTCCACAGCCTGGGGCTCGTGTGGCCCAGGCTCTGCTTCGGGAGGCTGGGGTCGTTCTTGCCCTTGCTGGGGGTGGTTCTTCTCCGGCCTCGACCTCGACCTCGACGGTCTCCAGGTTTGGAGTCACTGTGCCTTCTTTTACCAACTTCGAGGTTAACTCCGGAACTGGAGCCCCAAAATCTTGATATACAATGTCTCAAAACTTGGGTACAGTGCTCTGAACACAAAATTCATTATATGTCAAGATACAGGTAAAATGTTAGGGTCTTCTGTGTATTGGCAGTAATAACATGACATGATAATTAGTTTTGGATCATCTTCTGTAAGAAAAATATCTCATTTGATAAGTAATATTGATTTGATAATCCCATACAAGACATTTTTTGAGTTTGACAATAATCCATGTAAGTTTTGGTAATAAAACATCATGCTTAACTTATATTTAATAACTCCAACTTACATAGATTTGTTACCAGATAGTAAAAATATATGATTACATATGTATACCCTGGGCAGGACAGAAATGATTGGCTGCATTTCATATCTTACTGCCATGGTTGAATACCCCCCTGTTCACCTGGCAGTAAGTAGGTACTCAGGAGCTAGTCAGCTTGTTGTGGGGTTGCATTCTAGGCGGGGTCAGTAATTTGACCTTGGGAGAGGACGTCAATAAAAGCCTAATGTGAATGAAAACACACTGGCTGCCTGTCCATCAACAAAATGAATTAACATTACTGTCTTAGTAAAGACAGAATACAAACTTTTCTTAATTGCCCGAGTGTAACCGAAATGTTTTTCAGCACAAATGTGGAAGGCAGTTTTGTTTTTGGAAAGGAAAACTAAAATAATGGTTACGTGCTTTTATAAAAACTTTACAGTATTATGTCAGGTACTTTCCTATATGTTTATCTGCCCATACAAGGAAAAATGAGTTGAAAATTATTACCAAAAATTAAAAGAGATACTTATGAATCCCACGTGATGAAAAATACAGCTGGTCTCAATTCTGCACGAGTTTAGATAATGTGAATCCGAGCCCGTGATTTTAACACTCAAAATTCAAACTGCCCAAGGGTAGGGTCTGCCTGTATTCAAGCTGATGCAAGAAATTTGCACAACCAAAATGCTATTTTGGTGTGCAATGTTTCAATATAATACTGTACCTAACCATACAACTCCTCATTATCATCTCTCTTAATGCACTTTTTAGATGACTTTTTTTAACCTTTTTATTCCATGCTTCATCATACACAGTATTTGTTTCTGGAAAGAAGCAGGAATATTTAGTAATATTGTTCAAGTAGGTCTTTTACAGAGAACTTGGAAAAAAAAAGGGTCGATATTTGGACATTTCTAGAAAGTAATTCAATTTTCTCTCGTACAGTTTACTTGGCTTTGCACAAGGTTTTCAAGAATACAGTACATTCCACAAGTAGATCTAGGGCCAACAACAGTATCTATATTCTGTGCATAAAGTATATATCAACTGTTATGCTATCAATTCATTTCGGTGTTGTGAAACTTAATTGTATTATCACACTAGATATATTACCTAATGTCACACTCAACTAACACTGATGGCACCAACAGTCCCAATACACACAGAGCATAACAGACTAAGTTGTGAAAAAGAATCACATTTGCACCTCTGATTATGCAAATATTTTCTCTTCCCTTCGTTTCTTTGTCATAACTGTGCCAGGTTTGTGTTGGGCTTCATGGTGGTTAGCCAGCTCTGGTGGACATGATGACACTGGTGATGACAGAATTAGCTGCTTCAACTCATAGAACAAGTGCGAGTCATCTTTGGTTAAGAAAGAGATGGCCTTTCCATGCTTTCCGGCACGACCAGTACGACCAATTCTGTGGGTATAGTCCTCAATGTTCTTTGCCATATCATAATTGATGACAAGAGAAACATCCTTAATATCAATACCACGACCAGCAACATCGGTAGCCACGAGGATATCCTTTGCTCCAGACTTGAGATTAGCGAGAGCATGTTCACGCTGTTCTTGACCTTTGCCACCGTGGAGAGTTGTGGCATTGTGGCCCAGTTTCTCCAGACCACGGGCTAACACATCTGCACCCTTCTTTTGATTGACAAAAATGAGTACTGGAGGTGTAATGCCTCTCTTCAAAATATCGAGTAACTTCTTACGCTTTTCTTGTTCACTAACCATGAACACGGCCTGTTCAACACGTTCCACAGGTTTGCCTATAGAGCCAATGTACACATAGGCAGGTCGTCGAAGATACTGTCTTGCCATTCTTTCTACAGCAGGTGGCATAGTAGCTGTAAACATGACAGTTTGCCTATACTTATGTTTAGAGAGGAAGTTTTGCAGCAACTTGTCCTCATCTTCAGCATCTTCATTATCTGGCTTTTCATTTGTCACTGGCATAAACTTAAGAATTTTTTGAACATCTGGCTCAAAACCCATATCAATCATTTTATCGGCCTCATCAAAGACAACATAGGTGCACTGATTCAATACAAGGTATCGGTTTTCAAGCACATCTACGAGACGGCCAGGAGTGGCAATAACAATTTCACAGCCCATTCGTAACTTCATACCTTGTTCTTCACGTGACAAGCCACCAATAACTGCCACTGTTCGGATGCCAAGAGGACCTCCGAACTTTGTTGTTTCTTCCTCGATCTGTTGTGCCAGCTCTCGCGTTGGAGCCATGACTAATGCATATGGCCCCTGGTCTGCATCCTCTAACCGAGCAATTTTTGGAAGAGACTGAATCCATTCCAAAAGAGGAATGAGAAATGCTAAAGTCTTACCAGAACCAGTCTCTGCAACACCAATAATATCTCGATTTTGTAAACCAATGGGGATAGCCTGTCTCTGAATTGGTGTCGGGTCCTGGTATCCAACACTGGCAATAATGTCCAAAATATCTTTCTTTATATTAGATTCTGCCCATGTACGAATTGGATTGGGGATGCGACCTCCCTTGATTGCAATATTGTAATCTTCCCTGAAAATTCTCCAATCACGTTCTGTCATCTGCTCTACATTCTTTTCACTCCAGTGCCGATCATCCCACTTTTTCTTATCCTCCTTCTTCTGTTCTTTCTTTATGCGGATCAGCTCTTGGTCTTTGTCGGCCTGAGTACGACGATGTTCTATATAGTTTCCATAAAACTTTGATTGAACTTTCTTTTGTTCTTTTAAGTCTAGTCCACCAAAATGTCCACGACCAAAGAAATGAACAAGATGCTTATTGATGTATAGCTCATTGTAGTCTACTGACGTGTCCTCACCAGCATCCCAGTCAAACACAAACTTACGGTCATTCAACCTCCGAATCTTTTTCTTCTTTTTCACAATACCAAGGTACCTTTCATTAACAGCATCTCGCTCAAGCTGCTTTTTTCTTTCCAACTCAACATCCTCCTTATTCTCTCTTGGCTCTCGGTCTCGACGGTGTCGGTCGCGCTCCCGAGGATCTTCCTGCCTTAAGGCCTGCTCCAGTTCCCGCCGACCATCCTGGTACATGACTTCTCGCGCCTTCCTCTCCTCATCTTGCCTCTTGCGCATCTCATCAATCTATAAAAATATAAATATTATTCCCAACAACGATAAATCTCACTTTATAATTCTGATGTTTTCATTAACTGAACCACCTCTCTCAAGTTCACAGCAATTGATATTAATCTTTTTAATAAACTCCATGGCCTTAACTAATAACTCATACAGCATAAATACAAAGCAATCAGATAGTATGTGGAACAGTGTGAGGTACTGAGTAGAGCAAAGTAAGTAAACGAGCAAAAGTGTGGCATATATGGATGTATGCATGCTTGCATGTATGATGTGCGTGTAATAATCTAAGCAAGTGCAGTTACAAGATAAGATCTATGCTTGTGGTGTCCTGTCTTCCCTATACAGTATTCTGTTATATAATGCTTTGAAACCAATGATAGTTTTGGCATCCACCACCATCTCACTTACTGTGTTCCAAATGCACACACTTCACTCTTCCTTCCTCACCCACACATTTACCTTTTTTTTTTAAACTAAGACTAGTGTTCATTAGAAATTTCACTGGTGTTAATATTTAAAATATAAGCTTAAGAGCTGATATCAACATCAGCTCATCTGAGGCCTAGCCCTAGGAATTAATTTATTTGATGAGCCTATTACTTATTAACATTAGAAATTAATTTTGCTTCATGATAAGTTACAAACACGTTAATAACAGGATGAAGCTGAAGCTGTATGCCAAGGCCTCCATATGATCAGTTGACTGGATTTAACATATCTACTTGTTGAGCAAACAAGTTCCAAATGCAAGCCAGCCTAAGAATGAATGATCGCTGATGGAGTGATGTACTAGAGAACGCCACAGACAGTATGAGGCCATTCAAGGCATAGTGCCTTGTGTTGCAGTTGTTAATGCCTGGTTCTCCAAGTTGGGCCAGATGAGGAATCTTGAGAACACTGACTTTAAACTGAACATTAAGGTCACCAGCACTGAAGAGGCCACCTCTCAAGTGCTGAGGGCTCTGATGTACTGACCAGTCCAACTACACTGGGTCAAGGCAAGACATGTTAGCCAGCAATTGCCAGACACATTAATGTGCTGAACACAAGCAGAAATGCTGACATTTAATCATTTTTGCTAAAACCCACAAGGGTAAAGAAACAAGTGAAGCACCTGCTGCCACTTATGTAACAGTAGGAGAAATATCAAACGAAGTGCAAGGGCCCAGTTCTTTAACATAGGAGAGAAACAGCAAGTGAAGAGCAAGGTGCCACTTCTCTAACATAGGAGGGAAACAATAAGTGAAGAGCATGGGCCACTTCTCTGACATCAGGATAGAGACAAGTGTAAGAGGAAGATACCAATTCTCTAACACATGAACAATAAATATTGACTTAAAAATACCATACCTCTTCTTGTCGGCGTCTGAGTGCCTCCGCTTGCCTCTCTGCCTTGGTCAAGAATTTGGGACGGCTGAGAGCTTCCTCTTCTGCCCTCTTTCTTGCTACCATTTCTTCCAAAGACAAAGGCTCTTTCTTTAATTTCTTTTCCGCCTCTCTTTTTTCCGCCTCTTCAATCTGCACATAATGATTGCTAATTACAATAGAGAACAGACATTTACAATTCTACAATAACACTGGAAAAGGTATAGTTTATTGGTCATGGCTGATTACCTCACTGTACCATTGTAATTCAAGTATCTGACCTTCCTTTTTATTCTCCGTAAGATAAATACACATTTGCAATGTACTTTATTGCATTATTAACAGGTAAGAAAACTTGGTAAATAAGTAAAGTGCAAGAAGCCAAAGTGTAGGTGACAATACAATGTTGACAGCTTCAGGGAAGAGTATAAAGTGTTCTCTTGGAAATATGGAGAAGCAGACCAGAGAAATTTATGATAGGTTGATCTAATCATAATAGAGGAAAGTATTTAACCATTAGACAGCTGTTAACATCAGTTGTTGATTCACAGGATAATGTGATTATCATCATATGAAGATTTAAAAAATTATTGTCTGGGCTTTACATGCATGATACAAATATGGATATAATAGGTCTATGTGGATGTAATGGAGTTTACCTTGACCTATGAAAAAATCCTGCAACCATTTCATGATACAAATATGGTTATCATTTGATAATGATGAGAACCGCATTTGACTAGGGGAATGCGGTTAATCATCATTTGATGAGTTAAACAATTATTGTCTGGGTTTTACATAATGCAAATATGGATATAAAAGCTCTCTGTGAATGTAAATAAAGAAAAACAAGTAATCAAATTATCAGTGAAACATCGGAGGATAAAACAGAAAGCATCACCAGTCTAATATCAGGCACTGACAAGTGCCAGATGCAACCCTGCAGAGCGCCTCCACCCAGTGAAGCTATATATATTCACTTATTTTCATGTTTCTCTTACATTCTGTGTGCAATTTAATAATTCTATAATGAAAAATTATTTGTTGGAATTTTTTTGTTTTGTTTTTTATGCATAGGCAGATATGGTCATAGCTGCTGTTTAAGGATAATAGAGGTAACAAATAGTCAAGGTCCAATATTGAAAATGGATTCCCATTGGTACTGTAAAACTGATAAATTATAAGAGTAGTCAGTTATTTAAAAATTCAAGCATGTCTTCCAAGTCTCTACAGTTGCTTTCTTAACAAAGAAATAAAATAATGGGTACACTTATATCAAATACAGTACAGTACAGTACTGTAATGTAGCTTCAAAAACAGAAAAAGTACATCTGCAAACAAATTTTGTAATAGCAAGTATGATCCATTCTGGAGAGAATTCCATACTTGTACACACCAACCCACCTCCTCTGCCTTTAGTTCCTCCTTGGACTTTGCCTCAGGCGATCGCTTTCTTTTGTCTAACCGTTCCCTCTCCCGATCGCGCTCTCTGTCACGACCCTTCTCCCTGAGAGGACATATGAAAGATTAGTCCTTATGCTACTATCCAGGAATACTTAACTCATCATCAACAAAGAAAACATTAGAATGCAGTCTATATAGTCTGCAGCTACCAACACTAAACCACCATCCAACAAAATCAAAGAAAATTCAGCATGGCTTCCCCCATGACTAAATTAATATTTATAAAATATAAATTTTATTGTGGTTAATCCCTCAACCCCCTGACCTCACCCTCTTTTTTGTCCTATATAAGCACAAGACCTGTATATCTCAGTTAAATTTGATAACTGTCTACAGGCAAGATGTAATCTACAAATAAAGCCTAATCTCAACTTAGTAATTCTCTGCATTCCTATACAGTATTTAAAAACATCCATTTGTGAATAATTTTGTTTACTGTTCTCCATACAAAATGATTACCAAAGTCTATAATAAAAGATTAAATAAAAATTAACATGTACACTATTTATGCATATATTAAATTTAATAACTAGGTATCAACTAAAATATGCAAAATAAAATTTTAAGCAAAATCCAACCTTAGTTTTTTTTTAAGATGTACATACTGCTTTTCATAGTTATAACAGTTTATTATGTGTACTGTATATTGTTCACAAGAGAAGATTGTTCACATTGTGAACAATTGCCTATTGTTCACAATAAAGACAGAGCATACAAGCCAGAGAAGCTTACTTACCTCTCTCTGATGCGTTCCCTGTCATAGTCTCTCTCTCTCTCATTGTTCCTCTCACTGTTTCTCTCATTGTTTCTCTCATTGTTTCTCTCATTGATTCTATCATTTCTTTCATTGTTTCTCTCCTTTTCCCGCTCTCTGTAGTGATCACGCTCCTTTTCTCCCCTCTCTCTTTCTCCCCTTTCTCTTTCTCCCCTATCACGTTCCCTCTCCCTCTCCCTTCTTTCCTTTTCTTTTCTTTCTTTCCGTTCTCGCCGGTGCGACCTTAATCCTGTATCCTCATCCATGTTGTATTAACTGAAACATAAAAATATAGTGCTTAAAAATCTACAAAAATGTAAAACATATTTTCAATGTTGGGCTCAACCAGAGAACAAATTAAGAATAGGGAAGGGAAATATCAGGCAAAAACACCAAGCCATTACGAGTACGTAGCACTTAGAAAGGATCAGGATAAGGATTTAGGAAGGGATGGAGATAAGGAATGTGCCAAACCACTTGGAAGGTTGGGGATTGAATGCCACCCTGCATGAAGCAAGACCGTCACTCTACCGTCCTGTCCAAGTGGAAGAAATTAAGAACCAGTTTTGGTGTAGATAAGAAATCAATGCCAAAATATTCCGGTTAAAAAAAATGGTTAAGAAATTGTTACAAAAATTTTGAGTTATGTATACAGATCTCAAATTGGATAATTGAAACAGTGTCCAATTTTCAAATTCAAAAAATTCAAATGTTTATTCAGGTAAAGTACATACATACAAGGTGTGAAATTGATAGATTTATAGATTGAGCTAGTACATACAATGCCTAAAGCCACTATGACGCAAAGTGTTTCGGGCAGGAAAAACACTAAAGACTAAAACTTAATACTAATTGAGATTAAAGTATAATTTGTGTTGAGAACATAAAAATAAAAAAGGGGGAACATGGCAGAAAAATAGCAAAAATACAATTTGATCGACAAACAGCATTGTTTAAAAAATAGCAGACATGGGTTGACATTTTAGGGATAAGATAGGTTACAGGGAGTTAATTAGGTAGTGCTTAATTTTTAACTTAAACTGGTTGGGAGAGGTACAGTCTTAAACATAATTGGGAAGGTCATTCCACATTCTGGGTCTCTTGATTTGTAGAGCATTTCTAGTTTGATTAAGTCGTACTCTTGGAATATCAAAAAGGTATTTGTTTCTGGTGTGGTGCCCATGGGTTCTGTTACAACCTTCAAGGAAGCTTTTAAGGTCAGGATTGACATTACAATTCAGCATTTTATATATACTGTATATATATAACCCACATGAGAGGATGTGCAGAGACTTAATATCTAACATATTCAGAAATTTGAGTAGGGGTACCGAATGATGTCTGGGGCCAGAGTTGGATATTGTCTAATAGCAGCTTTGTGTTGAGTAATTAGAGGACGTAAATGATTTTGGGTAGTAGAACCCCAAGAACAAATACCATAGTTGAGATATGGATAGATGAGGGAGTAATAGTGTGTCACCAGAGCAGGGCGAGGTACATAATATCTGATCTTAGAAAGAATGCCAACAGTTTTTGAAACTTTTTTGATATATTTAGAATGTGTCCCTGGAAATTCAACTTGTTGTCAATGAGAACGCCAAGGAATTTACCATCTAATTTGTTACAAATTTGGGTATTGTTCATTTTGAGATTTATTTGATTAGAGGATTTATTGCCAAACAAAATGTAGAAAGTTTTGTCAATGTTGAGGGTGAGTTTGTTGGCAGTTAGCCAAAGATGGACTTTATTTAGCTCAGTATTCACTGTGGCATTTAGAGCAAGGGGGTCAGGACTGGAGTAAATGAAGGTTGTGTCGTCAGCAAATAGAATTGGTTTGAGGTGTTGGGAGACATTTGGAAGGTCATTAATGTAGATGAGAAAGAGGAGAGGGCCAAGTATGCTGCCCTGAGGAACACCAATGTTGATGGTTAAGGTGGGAGAAATTCAATTATTCACAGAAACATACTGGAGCCTATCAGTAAGGTAATATTTGAGGTATTGCAGGGAGTGACCTCTGACTCCATAATGATGTAATTTAAGAAGGTTTTGGTGGTTGACAGTGTCAAAAGCCTTACGCAGGTCCACAAATAACCCAACAGGGAACTCATTTTTATCAAGAGCTGCATGTATCAAGTTAATCATACTAATAAGTGCATCTTTAGTACTTTTTTTTGGGTCTGAAGCCATATTGACAAGAGCTAAGTATAGTGTGTTTGGCTAGATAAGAGTAAAGCAGCTTGTAGATTAGTTTTTTAAATATTTTTGACAAGTTTGGCAGGATTGATATAGGTCTGTAGTTGTATACAGACCTATATTTAAATTATATACTCTAGCTACTAAAGATGGAGTGTACAAAACATCGACTGTTGTATCCACCAATAAATTCAGGTTTTGTATTGCAGTATATATTCTTGAAATAAAAACTTATGGACGGAATGACCCGAGATAAAGAATCATGAGCATAACTTTACCCCCTTCATGCTTGGGCCTGATGGAGCTTCCCTAGTTCCCAGCTGCACTCAAAGCTAAACACTACATTAAGGCTATGTAAGGCTTAACAACTCATACTGGTGGGACAAGTCACAACAACCATACTAAAAGTACACAAAACTACTCACTCGAAGTTCAAGTAAACTTGAAAAGTCGCAGCCGAATGTCACATGAAGCACCAGTGTTTCCCACCTGTTGGCCTTCTTGAGATGGTGTGTATATATTGTATGACCCCCAGAGTAGCACCTAATCCCTAACACTCTTCCCTCGTCGCAAGTTACGCTCTCCACTTCAATATTTCCATTTTTTGTTAGGAGATAAACAGCTCCCCGTGCTGGCCTTCTGGTGTTCACCTCAACGTTTGTTGACGAATGATTGTCTTATGTTTTGGTGGAGTCAATGAAGCTCCCGCTTAGTAATCAGACGCTCAGCGACCCCCATGCAATTTTCAGCGTTGAAAAAGAATTAACAGATAATGTAGTAGTAGTAGTAGGCATCCATCAGTCTCAGGAGACTATGGAGTTGGGCTCTGGTTGTTGGTCCGGAGTGGCCTCTCCAGGGCGCAAAGCCCGGGTAGGTTGATATGCTGAAGCTGTTACCCATGCAGCAGGTCTCCCCGCTCTCCACGGCGCCGAAAGTCTCCAATGGAAAGACAAATGTCAATATGATTAGTTCCAGCGCCGTCGCAGGAACTGTCAGAACGATGTTGAATGTAACCATGAACTGCCCTACGGGCTCAGGAGTTAACCTCAACTGATAACTGTGGTAACTAACTCAACTGTTGCCCGAAAGAGCGTATTAGTGGCTTTAGGTATTGTATGTACTAGCTCTATCTATAAATCCAACATTATGTTTGTAAATCAACTATATACTTTTCCTGAATAAAAATTTATTTATCTATTTATTTATAAAATGATTGACCTCAATTAATAATGATTTGCCCGAAAACTAGCTATAACTTCATCGAATATTCCCATCTCAGGATCATCACAGCAAATGGAAGGGGGGACGTTAGACAAGCCGCCGGCTTCCTGTCCTCGTCGAGGCCACTAAGGTTAATGGCCCTCAAATAAATCAAAGGTAAATTTGGTAAGGTCTTTAGTCTACCGTTTTTTTTTAGTTTAGTCCATTTATTATGCACCCGCAGACTAAAGATCTTACCTGAGATTACCTGAGCCACTTACACTAGTGGCCTAGACAGGAAGCCGGCAGGTTGTCATAGGTTCCTCCATTTGCCTTGATCTCTTCCAGCTGTACCTTAAGTGTTAACATTTTTTTGGGGCATGTACGGCTTCGGCGGGTAGGCGGTTCCATGGGTGTATAACCCTGTGGATGAAAAAGCATCTCTTATTCACGATGTGTATTGAATTTTGTAACTAGCTCATCAAGATTGTAACTTGCTTAGCTATATGAATTGTGGGGTTCAGTCCCTGAGCCCATTATGTGCCTCTGTAACCCTTTCCACTACCGCCCACAAGATGGGTATGGGGTGCATAATAAATGAACTAAACTAAACTTGTTTTCAGTCCTACATTATGGCTTGTTGAGCTTCAAACCCTTGCTCCTTGTTTGTTACATCTGACCTTCTGAAGAAGTTTTTTGAATCAACGTCCTCCAAATTGTTCAATATTTTAAAAGTTTCAATAAGATGCCTGAGACGCTGTGCATATTTGTGGCTTTAAGCATAGTATGTACTAAAGCTCTACCTAGAAATCCAACATTCTGTTTGTAACTCATCTTGTATGTATGTATGTACTTTTACCTGAATAAACATTTTATTTATATATTTATTTATGTAGGCGTACATAATACTAATAGTATTATTATACTATAATATTACGGGCTATTCATGCCTGTGCCACCACTTGGGTGACTTAATCTTCATCAATCAATCATCATCACTATGAAGACCCCAACTATCTACAGCTCTACAGTACCAGCTACTGATACTGTACTGGTAAGGGCTCCAAACAGCCTCCATTTACAGGCTATTCATGCCTGTGCCACCTCTTGGGTGGCTTAATCTTTATCAACCAATCATCATCAGTCTAACTCCCAAGAGTGGTTCAATGCAGATGCTTGAGATACCACACATCCACTAATATGTGGTATCATCACTGGCTGTTGTTGTTTTATATTCAGCTACTCGGAACAAAAAGTTCAAAGCAGCACGGCCTATGGTGAGCCCGTCGTACTCACCTGGCACAGGAGATGTGCCGAACTCATCAGTGGCACATGCCAGACTGGCAAACATAAGAATTACCTTTGGAAACTTGTGTTAGGAATAATTTAGAACCTTGTATACCTCATATGTCTGACCAATCCTGGAGTATGCAGCTCCAGTGTTGAGTCCATATCTAGTCAAACACAAAACGAAGTAAAAAAAAGTTCAGAGGTATGTCACCAGGCTAGTCCCCAAGCCGAGAGGTTTAAGTTGAGGAAAGACTATTGAAATTAAACCTCATGACATTGGAAGACAGAAGAGTTAGGGGGGGAAGACATGATTACCACGTATAAAATTCTCAAGAGGAATTAACAGGGTAGTTAAAGAGAGGCTATTTATCACACGTGGTACATGAATAAGGGGACACGGGGGAAACTTATAATCCAAATGAGCCACTGGGATGTTAGAAAGATTTTTTTTCAGTGTCAGTGTAGTTAAGAAATGGAATGCATTAGGAAGTGATGTGGTGAAGGCTGACTCCATACACAGTTTCAAATGAATGTAGATATGATAAGAGCCCAATAGGCTCAGGAACCTGTACACCATTTGATTGACAGTTGAGAGGCGGGACCAAACAGCCAAAGCTCAATCCCCGCAAGCACAACTTGATGATGACATGTTTGTGTAAAGATATACATCTTTATGTACAATAGTATGTACATGCGCTACAGGGGCATGGCTTTTCTGCTTACAGAGCTATGTTAATGTTTCTGCACATGGGCTAATGCTTACACATCAATGACTAGGGAGAAGATCTAGCTCTTAATGTCACCTTTTAGCCATTCATTCTTAGCATACTAATTACCACTCAACTTTTTTCTTCATATTTTTCTTAAAAGTTGTGGATGGAATTGGCTTCAACTTCTTTCTTTAATGCCTTTCACTACTGACCACTCAAACAGGGAACGAGAACCTCCTTACATGTGTACGTTTATACATTGGGGTATATGTATGTTTAAACACCGGGATATGCATTTGCACATAAGTATGTGTCTGTGTACAAGAGTGTGAGATTTAGCTCCTGACTGTTAGACATCTATTTCCATTAAACATTCCAATCTTTGTATCTGCTCTTCCTAAGTAGTGAAGCTGACTTCTGCCATCTCTTATCACAACCCATTTCCACTTACATACTTACCTCTCAAATTTCAAGTGTTTTATTAGACTTTTCTGTCGCATTCATGTTTCTTGCAAGACTCCAATCTGCCTCCTCATTCTATTTGATATTTTTCCCACCATGTCTGTCTCTACCAGTATCTTGAATATTGTAATCATATCACCTCTAGTTTTTTATTTTCTAGTACTGTACAGTAATGTTTGGTATTGTTCTTTGTCTTCATAGCTCAGTTACCTTATTTCTGGCATCAATTTTGTATGAAATCTCTGATCTTGCTTGATTTTCTTGTGCTTTACAGAGTTAGGAATTATAAAAAGTGACAAGTTGATGATTTATCACAATGACAAATATGCTCAGCTCTTCATCTACCATATATTTCTTGGATTAATCACTGATACTTCTAACCAAATTACTTGGCAAACTTGTCATACCTACTGATATAAAGACAGAGTGAGAGTGCAGGGTGCACACTAAGCAATTAAAAATATTTTCAGTTAGAGTGTTTATTAATGTCTAAGTTAACAAACTACATATTATGATGCAATGATCTTTATTATACAGATGTCACTAAAAGGTAGCACAACACTTAATACACTAAAGGCCATATTCTGTAGATTCTGAAGAGGATGATAAAATGCTTGGAACGTTTCAGTTCTAGGCGCTTGCTATTGGCTGTGACTCGAGTAATTTGGGCTTTGGCTATTCAAGTTCACACAACTAGAACTCTCCAGGTGGGATTTGTCCTCACTTGACAGTTATCTATAAAATTGGCCCTATGAAGCACCATTGCAAAACACTTGGTCTATAGATTCTCATCAACTTGCGAGCAGTCGAGATGAAATGTTCGTGTCATAATAACCACACCAGCTATTTTCTAATCTCATAAAATGAATTTTTTATTTGGAATTACATACTTCCAAAAGATTCACTATAGCGCGTATAATGTGGATCACACAAAGGAAAACTATGTGGGAAGACCTGACCAAAATTTGTCTCCACAAAATCAATGTGTTAATGAGCACAGGATAAAGCTGGATTCTTGGTCAATGATCAAATGTTCACATATCCCAGATTTCTTTCATGTAAACAATTATAACCCACAGGAAGCACTCTTGCATTCACACACTGCTACTACATGCTGTACACACATTACTTATTTATGTAGATAAATTATACTAGATATAATAATAATAGGCAAAAGTATCCCCTCACACAAGACGAATTCTCAAGCCATTCAAAATTTGATTCAATGAACTCTCCTGAAGCATAAATAATATGAACAATACTGCACAATGCATCTAATATGAGAGGAATGTGGATGCAACTGCAAGGATTCTCAAGATCACTGTACAGTATGCATGGAGAGTCATCTATTTGGCATGACATGAGCAGAATAATGTCTTTTACATTAGAGATGACATGCTCAACATACAATCAAAATACAATACTAAACTTATTCATTCATCACAGTTGCACAACACTCTTGGTTTCACACAACAATATAAAACCTAAATGACTTTCATGTCATTCAAATGCACATGACTCATGTCCTCAGGTATTTAACAAAAAAATATATATACAGTACATATATATATATGTATTTAAGGAGCTGCTGAAGATGTAGAAGTGGAAGTTAAGAAGATTATGTTGTTCACCTGTTAATATTACTAGCAGAAAACTGCCAGATTTGGCTCAGGAATTAGATGCATAGAACAGCATCATATTTTGAAATCCCTGTCCATTGTATCTTTTAATATCACTAGTAATGGAGTAAGCCGTAACTGTCTTGTGTGGGAATGTACA
Source organism: Procambarus clarkii (assembly GCF_040958095.1). Lineage (NCBI taxonomy): Eukaryota > Metazoa > Arthropoda > Malacostraca > Decapoda > Cambaridae > Procambarus > Procambarus clarkii. The sequence goes on from NC_091224.1 coordinate 22,741,220, forward strand.
CACCAATTTTTGATATGTGGCATATTATTCATACACAAGGATATCACAAAATCTTAACATTTAGTGTCTAAGGCCTATTAATATACCTGTTTACTATGCAGATGAATGCAACTAACCTACACTTATAATTGGCTTTTAAAATGAAAACTAAAGCTTTGACATTATGTACTTCTTGCCAAACTCCAAATGGAGTCATCGTCTTATCATTTCTCTATGACAGGTACAGTATAACAGTTATTTAAGAAGTCATGGATAAACCTGAATAATACATTATACAGTATATATATATTTGCATAAACAATTTATCATTTTAAATCAAAACACAAAACACTAACCGATTCAGAATGCAGTAAAAATGCAATTAAATGAATAAACTCTAAACATGAATTACACATCTTTTGATTTTTCATAACAAATAAAAACCTAGACTTTAGCTTAACTTTAGTATGGTAAGCATCCAGCACACAGTCCTCTCTAAACGTCTTCATTATAATGATAATAATAATAATAATAATAATAATAATAATAATAATAATAATAATAATAATAACAACAATAACAATTTTGTTGTCAGATTACAACATATAAAACCAGTACACTTGACACAAATGATCTGTGACCTTTGCCCTTGTGTGAAGACCTTCTACTGTACCATGTACTAAAACAATATACACTACGTTATTGTATCTGTAATAAAATGTTTAGCCAAATATAAAAGTTATGATAAATAATATTGTTTAAATGTCTGTTGCTCAAGTTTTGAGTGTATTCAATATGATTTTGTAAAGGCTCAAGAGGAAGGTTTTAAGTTCCCCAATTAGAGATGCTATGCGCAATGGTAGTGTCCAGGAAGGAAATAGAACATTTTCACACATGCTTTAAGATATCAACAGGCAAAGGAAGTCCTGACACATTTATTGACAATGTTTCAAATAAAATATTGATAATTCAAATTACAAGATCAAATACATGTGCACAATGTATTTTCATGCAAAAATTTAAATTAAAGTTCATAGCTGTGAAGCATTGATTTAACCAAGTTTTTTTAGTTATTTTATTTAATCCTTTTTAAAAAGTTACATTTTACAGTCTTCAATAAATTCACTGTTCCATTCTACTAAATTTGTTGTGCATGAATATAAGTGTACAATATACCAATGATCTTGTACAAGTACAAAATAACTCTTAAGAAGTAATGCACTTGTTTACTTAGAAAAGTTTCCGCTTCAGTCATTGAAATTTTTCTACATTTTACGCGAGGTTCAAGTTGATCAAACATGACAGCAACATCACCAGCATCACAAATTAAAGTCTAAGAAAACACAAATTAAGCCATTCCCTTTGAACCTAAAAAAAATACAAATGTCCTGTCATCCAACATGACAACATACACAGTCAATGCTCTTGATCTCTGGAGAAAACAGCATCTTCAATACCAATTAATAAGAAGCAATTTCCATTTGATTTCACATTAAACCATTATCTCTCAATTATTGATGTATTGTACTGTCAATTTGGTCTTTTCTACCGAATACAATTTGTCTTAGGACAAGAGATGAGCTGTATGGTATACAAGTCTGGAGTACCGGAATTGGACTTAAGAATGAGTAGTGGCAATACCCATTTTAGGAAGACTGCCTTCACATACGACTAGCCCTCCATGTGGAAAACATCTGATAACTGGGCACAACTCAACGAGTGAAAAAATTAAAGTGAGAATTAAATTTGTGTGACTAGAGGGTTGATACAATGAAAAGAAGCCTAACAAGCATATACATAATGTGTGAGTGTTTGAGTGTGTATACTGTATCTGTGTGGGCACAGGTATGTGGTTTGGGCTATTCAACCTGTCCTCACACTTAACCACTGCACTGCGCAAAGCGCCTTTAGGCGCTCAGAGAGTTGTGCTTTTTGTTTTTTAATTTGGCTATATTTTAATGTTTTTTAATGTTTTCATTACTATTTGTGTTTTGAAATGGAAATAGTTGACTTTGGAAACATTTTGACATTAAATTTACTTGAACATTTGTAAAAATAACAAAAATATGTCCTTGACAATTGCACCAAGACGTTTTTGCCGAAAATAGGTGAGCAGTGCAAGGGTTAATGCACTGCTATTTTGATGATATTGACCACATCAAAATTCCAGGGCTTTTTGGTGAAATTAAATGCACCATAATATTGATGCTTTCTCTGACTAACAAGCATTGGCTTCGATAGGTAAGGTGGCCTGCCTTGGGTTAAACACTTTTGCTTAGGAAAAACAATTCAAATTTTACGCTTTTCAAATCATGTGAATGATTGGGTGGGAAAGAAACCAGTATGAGCGTCAGTGGTATATGGTCAGAACCCACCAACTGTAAACAGTAAGAAGTCTAATATAGTACATGGATTGATTTTGTACCAGTACATTCTTCTCAATGGATAAATAAAAATTATTCTGAAAGCTAATTGCTAGAAAATCTGAATATCTATATTGATGAGTAAACAAAAATAATGTTGCCATGACCATGGATTAGAAGCATCTCTTAAGAATGTTAATGTGTATGATGAATGCCATATAAGAGCATGATGTTCAATGCTTGATACATACATACTACACACTGAGAAGTCATATTCCGCACAGGTGAGTCACGCCACACATTGCACAGGTGAGACACACCACACATTGCACAGGTGAGACACACCACACAATGCACAGGTGAGACACACCACACATTGTACAGGTGAGACACACCACACACTGCATAGATGAGACACTACACACTGCACAGGTGAGACACACCACACACTACACTGATGAGACACACCACACACTGCACAGGTGAGACACACTACACACTGCACAGGTGAGAGACACCACACTGCACAGGTGAGATATACCACACACCACACATGTGAGACACACCACACACTGCACAGGTGAGACACACCACACACTACACTGATGAGATACACCACACACTGCACAGGTGAGACACACTACACACTGCACAGGTGAGACACACCACACACTGCACAGGTGAGACACACCACACACTGCACAAGTGAGAGACCCCACACTGCACAAGTGAGAGATACCACTCCACTACTACACAGATGAGATATACACTACTACTACTACACTGCACAAGCAAGATACAACACAATGTGCACAGGTATGAAATACCACATACACTATGCAGCTGAGGAATACACATCACACTGTTCATGGCTGAGAAATACCACACTCCCACCCACCAAGTGTCAGCTTTATGCTTTCAAAGGTACAAATTGAATTTCCTGACAATTCAAAATTTTGCATTTAGAGTATTGAACATTGCATTAAAAAATTACAACAGATAAATAAGCTTCATTGAATCCCTTGGAAGACCCCTAGTATCAAAAGGGTTATATCTGGATAAACCACCACTCACTCTACTAGATATGTATTATGAGTGCAATAGGTTGTTTCCTTACAGGGTTTCTTTCCTGGTTAATGCTCATGTAATACAAACGTAACACTATACAGCATGTGATCACCTATTTTGTCTCTATTTAGGAACAAAACACACACAGTAAAGTTATAATGAAAAGCTCTCAAGGACTGTATGCTGTACATTTCAACGTCTATGTGATTAGAGTACTTTAAGAAATAGAATTTGACACCATTGGATAGCTGATGTAGTGACAGTGGTTGAGGTAGCACAACAGGTCCTAATAATTAATTTCTAAAAGTTTTATTTTTGGTGTGGCCAGCTTAATTTTTGTTTATAGAAGCCATGTTTGGACTACAGTACCATCAACTCAACCTCTCAGCTGTTGTGTTGGTAGCACTGATAGCCTCTAAAACAAATACAATGTTTATATAGAACACATAAAACAATATTGACAAAAATGGCCAATTATTGTGTTAACACTGTAACCCAAGTTAATGCATGGTTCAGAAAGAGTACTTAAGTAGTAAGCTGAAAACTCAATATGCATTGCTTTAATTTAAAGCTTAAATGTTTAGGTAGATATGTATTAGTCTCTATTACCCAGTTAATTCAGTTCCTGCTCTTCAGAATAAATCACTTCTGTGTTAATATCTGTATGCCAGTTTGATTCATTTGCAAAGCAACATACATTAGTTATCTAAACACTGTTCCTTGTGGCTTTAGGAGCATATTTCTTAATTCATCAAACTTAGTCTATGTATCAAATGCCTCTTTGTTGGAAGTGCTGCATCTCCAAAGTAAGCAACAAGTACTTGGTATTTTATCACACAGTTATCTATAATAAACATAAATTTGTTGTGTACACATATTCAATAAGTAATATCTCACATTGAAGAAACATAGCCCATTCAGAATCTTATTTAAAGTCAGATTCACTAAACACTTTTGTACATTTAAGCGCTTGTGCAAGGAGCACACATGACACTTGTTAAAGCATTTTGCATATTGACTTCATTAGCCAACAGGTTATTCAGTTACCATCTGTTTGCACTTTAACACACCAAGTCACTTGTGGTATTTAGACTTTTATAAAGTTTTTTTTCAAAATATTTAATAAAAATAGTTTTTTCTGTTTTACAGGCAAAGAAGGTTTCCTCATCCTTATCTAATTAGCAAGGTTCCTCTCCATATTTAAGTGTGTTATCCATAACTGAATCTTCTCATGGGTTCAATACATTCTCTCTGCTAGATGTAGTTTCTGAAAAATTGTCTTGCTTGTTTTTACATCGTTATGCAAGCTGGTGATCAAACACTTCACTTTTTTTTTTTTAACTTGCCTATACATTTATTTGTCACACACAAACTTGTTCTATTATATGATGAATTGTGAAGACAGCAAGACAATGCAGATGTCACCGAGATAAATGACTTGGTCTCGTGTCCTGCATTGCTGGGTTACATGGGTCTCATGTCTTGCTATGCTGGGATACACGACATGGTCTCGTGTCCTGCCATGCTGGGATACATGACATGGTCTCGTGTCCTGCCATGCTGGGATACATGACATGGTCTCGTGTCCTGCCATGCTGGGATACATGACATGGTCTCGTGTCCTGTCATGCTGGGATACATGACATGGTCTCGTGTCCTGCCATGCTGGGATACATGACATAGTCCCTAGTGTTCTGCTATGTTGAGATACATCCCAGAGCTGTTCACTATTCTGACTACCGTGCTAGGTCACAATGAAGTAAAAAAATAGTGGATGCACAAGAAATAAACGAGGGAACATACATGAGTAGTTTATAGTATGGGGTCCCCTACCATCACGTATACTTTCGAAGACGAGAGAATAATTTCCAAAGAACAAAGCTGAATAAAGTGGGATGCAAGTAGCAGGATGCAAGTACAGTAGTGGGATGAGAATAGTGGCATGATAATAGTGGTATACAAGTACTGTACAGGCAGTTGGATGCGAGCAGTGGAATGAGATTAGTGGGATGAGTAGCAAATGATGCTGGGAAGGTATTAAGATGAGAGTAGTGGGATGAGAGCAGTGGGATCAGAATATAAGAATGGGAAAATTGTAATTAAAGTAGCAGGATGACAATTATTGGTTGACAGCAGAGAGATGAGAATAATGGTAAGACTGAAGTATTACAAAGACAGGATGGCACAAAAAGATGTACCACAAGAGGCATATAGTTGTTTATGGACAGAACACAAGCACTTAAGATTCTATTCCTTTCAGTAAGTGCAGGTGAATACGTACTATATACACAATACCTCACACAGGGAAGATTTCATTAGTCAATCTACATTTTACTTCATCCATCTATACTTAATTTTACTGGTTTATCCAAATCTCAAATGTAATGTAGTCCAGCATCTTTGCATTTTCATACTTTTCTCACTCTGTCTCTTACCTCAATAGGACAATGTTATATTCCCCTGATCATTTACATAATTCTTATATTTCATTTGAGGTAATCCCCTCTTGCCAGCATGATGAATGTTTGGCATCTGGGATCTTATATCTCAGCCATACGTTATGCACACTACAAATATCATGCATGGTGTGAGCATTCTGCAAGCTATGAACAAAATTTATAGTATGAACATCAAGTATGCCATCATCACCATCACCACAACACTGTGAGCATCATGCATGGCACAAACTTCACAAATGCCGTGAGCATCGTGCACGTTGGTGCTAGGTGCCAGACGATGCAATATAAGAGGCATGCAGTAGTTTATGATGTCTATTGTGATGTAGAAATAATTTTTAGAGCTTGAGAATATGCTAAAATTATTCCGATACATGGTGGTGGTCCTCAACCAACTGTTTTGAGATTTTATAGAGAGCTTTGGAGAAAAGCTAAAGTAAGGGAAATCATGGCACTACAGAAGACTTTAAATTATAAGTGTGCTGTTGAGAGACTTCCTTAAAAGGTTTATCTAGAAATTAAACCAATGATGGATAACATGTTGATTAAAAGTTTTTCCCTGTAAATAATTTATTTATATTGAGGGGAATGTGCAACAGTTGGAAACAGTTACAAAACAACTTACACATGAAAGAATTATGTAAACATAAGTAAACTGACTACTGTACTTGAAAGATAAAATTTTGGTCAGTTGGTTAAAAAATAACAAAAATGAATAAAAAATGAAATATCACAGTAATGCCATTGTGCAATTTATAAAATTGAGCTTTAATACTAAAAATGCAAATGGTGCCACAGGAAAGCAGGGTTTAATGGTGGTAAAAGGAAGGGACATTGTCAATGACAACAGTAAAACAGAAAATTTCAAGCATATAATAATTGTGTTTAAGCAAGTTCATCATTTTCTTTGAAAATCCCATCTTACATAAGTAATATACACTGCCTTGTACAGGAAATTTGGGTGGTACATATATTTTAACACATGAATGCAATATGAAATTATGAGAATTTAGACACAGTAATGAGGAGTACATTTTTGCTGATGTGTTGGACCCTTATCCCAACCTGTATTGAACGAGTGGAGCATTTCTCAGTGAAATGCAAGTTTGCTGCCATACAAAAGGTAAATTTATTGACTTTCCAAAAGTGGGAGGATATAAAGAAGTAATGCAGAGGTTGAGTGAATCAAAAACCAGATCAAAAGATGGAGACGCCCAAGAATAACAATTATGGGAAGATGCTAATAACTTGAGTAAAGTTGCTATGAGGTACACACACAGACAAAAAAAAAAAAAGTAAATGCAAGCATGACACCATTTTGTGCACTGGGGACTAACATGGAAAAATATGACAGGATGTATCACAACCTGTATTGATGAATCTGGTTTAGGGAACAGCATATGCCTAGTGGCCGAGGTAGAATATGCACAGGTCGTGTTGGACCAAACTATGAGAAGAAACGACTCGGATAAGAGACATTTTGCAGTATGCATGCTGGATATCATACATTTTTCTTCTAATCACATTATCTTGTTTTAAATTTATTTCACAAATAGTAGGAGTCAGAAGCCAATCATCATCAAGGTCTGACATTAATAAGGACAAATTTGCTGGCACTTAAAAAGAGCATTTGGCAATCACTTTATTTTTCAAATATTTGTAATCATGTTATCAATAACGAATAATCAACACTCTTATGTTAGATACAAATAAGTTATAATATACATAGTGCCTACCCTAAAAATATGTTTCCACTTTATGACGGATTATGGGAGAACTCCGAGGCACAAAACATGTTTGCCTCCTATATTAAATGCATCCCATCAAATACAGCCTATCTAGATATTTGAAATTATTTGGACATTTACCTTTGAACGTCTGTTTAAAAAATCAACGTGTTAACAGAGAAATAACAAGATGTACACAATAATTTTTTGATATTAAAAAGGAGGAAATCCCACTAAACTAACAGCCTCTGCAAGTAGAAAGAGAGCTATTTTGTATTTTCTTGGCCAAGTAAGTGTCATCCTTTTCACACATTATACTAAACATACAAGCTTGCTTTGACACAAAAAGATGTGGATTCCTGGTAAAGTTGATAATATGCAGTAATTACTAGTGAAAGCTAACTCTTGCCTATGAAATGTCAAAGTTTCCATATTGAGTCTAATATTACCCAAAGTTCAGTATAATCAGCAATGGCATACATTAATTTTATTTTTGCTCATTGTGCTGTTAGTTATGAACAAATTTATCTGACACCCACACACACAGTTCAGTTGTGTGTTCCTAGCTCTCAAATATCAACAAAAGCCAGCCTCACAGACTTGCTCTTTACAGGAAATGTATCACAGTTTATACAAATATCCTAAAATCCCAAATTTGATGGGAAGATTCTGCATGGGCCACTCTAGGCAAGGATGGACACAGCACTGTGGAGGCAGAGGAATGCAAATTCCAAAGCACTACAATGCTATAATTCATTGCCAGTTTGTACTCATCCCCAGTCACACACACACACACACAAGGCTAAAGACAACACATGCTGCCAACTCCAACAACCAAGACATGTGGTACAGGGTTTCTGTTGAGCCCAGGCTGCCACTTGCCAGATACTGTATATATGTGCAACTCGCCTCAAGATTCAAATTTTGCCTCGATAAATATTTAGCTTATTAATAACTGGAACTAAACCTATGAAACCAGAGGAATAATTTAGCAGGTAATAATGTGAGAACAGTTTCTGAGGAGATAGTGGCTTAACGAAGTACAGTATCTGCGTCCGAGGCTTTAACAAAAAACCTGTAGGTTATCACAAGACTTACAACCATCATTTAGTCTTCAATTGAAACCTGGCTCCTTAATTTCCACATGCAAAATTCAAATGCATTTGATTTACTACAAAGCTGAGGGCTTATTTTTTGTCATAAAACTTGATACCGGTAAGACACTGGTTGATTGCTTAGCTATCACAAAATCTCTTCGTTGGCCGGTGACAACACAAGGAAGAAATGGCCAGCTCCCACTCCCTCTCGCACTATCCACACATTATGTCTATCAATGTTAATTCTAAGTCAAGATAATTGCTAGATATTTCTTTTGGGTCATCATGTATACTTATTTTCCAGTAATGGTAAATCATTAAATGCTTATTTATGCAAGTATAATAATAGCCGAGAGTAACGGAACTAAACAAGTCCAATATGAACTTGACATATCCCAGTGACGTGGAGGAGAGCACAAGCAGCACGAGCAGCCTTAACTAATGACGATGGATGTGACTATGTACATATTGCTGAGATTACTGCTAGCCATTTGTGTCAACTTTGGTGAAGCCACTTTGTCACTCTTGTCTGACAAATCAATGCACTATACTAACTGCAATCAAAACACAGTTAAAAATAAAGTAAGATTACATGGAAATGCTTGTTTTATAGTGTGTGGTGTGTGTGTATGTATGTATGTATGTATGTATGTATGTATGTATGTATGTATGTATGTATGTATGTATGTATGTATGTATGTATGTATATATGTATAAGTGCATACATTACTATCATATATCAAGTTAGATACAAAGGCAACCTTGCATTGCCAATACAAGTGCCACGTAGAGTGAACTTGACAATAAAGTGACAACGTATGCACACTTGAAAATGGCGATATCATCTATTATAGAATGAGCTGTTAGGAGGAGGAAGATGATGAATCTGAACTGTCATCCTTGGTCCTGCACTTGAGCGACTCGAGGTATTCTTGCTGGCTGGCTGCCAGTACCTGGGCAAGAATGTCTGCTTCGGCATTTGAATATTCCGATAGCCCTGAAACAAATTTTTTTTTTTAGCTAATTTAGAAATGCTATATATTGTATGCAGAATAAGTCATGATAACAAAACTGAAAATGAATAACCCGACCCCCCCATACATGAAAAGAAAGGCAAGTAATAATGTTTCTATCCATCCTGGACCCTTATCAAGTTATGTCAAGGAAGAGATGTACTGTATTAATCTACTTATCCAGTCATCTATCAACTGATGCCAGTTATTCATCAGCCAAAATAAAGACTGAGTGTGTCTCACCCCATGTGGATAAAGAGTAAAGACAACTTTATCTTTATAAAATCACAAAGATTCACCATTTCCTTTATGCCTTCACTGTAACCTAAGTACAGTATTAGTACATTCACTGACTGGGGTTGGTCTGCACTATAAAGCAATTACAGTAAATTTATCAACTTTGCAGGATTCTGAGTAACATTGGAAATTTATGCAGATGAGTTGGTAGCAACAAATCATGAACACGTGCATTGTGGGCAGCTCAACCTCAAGTGGTCGAGCGACGGTCTCACTTCATGCAGGTCGGCGTTCACTCCCCGACCGTCCAAGTGGTTGGGCACCATTCCTACCCTCCCCCCTGTGCCATCCCAAACCCTTATCCTGACCCCTTCCAAGTGCTATATAGTCTAATGGCTTGGTGCTTTCCCCTGATAATTCCCTTTCCTTCTTGCTATTGTACACACACACACAAATTATTATTGGTGTTCAATTTTTAACCTGAAATTTATGCATATTCCAGAACAAAATGATTGAAATATTAACAATTATTAGTGATTATCTATATAAAGAAGACTTTATATATATAAACAAAGAATGGTTTGAAATACATTAGTGTAAAGTGTTTTGAACTATAAATATGGCATCTATTTCATTACTTAAGTGAGGGTTGTGTTATTGTATGCCATGTGTATGGAATACCATTTTTCACAATTTTTAATTTTTAATTCAAGATGACATTTAATTATTTTGTATTCCATATACAGTACCATTCAGTTAAACCAATACTGAATGCTGGTACTCTACTATCTAGATTGAGTGCGTTTGTTTAAATTTACTGAAGGAATGGGCAATGAGCCATTATTTATCATTCACTTCTAAAAGGGTTAATGCAAAATACATTAATTAAAAATTCAAGTGAATATTAACTGCTTTTTCTGCATATAATACAAGCAACATTTAAATACAGCATTTGAACAGTTTCCAATACACTGTATTCTAAAGTTTAAAATGTTTTTAATTATCACCCCCACAAATAATAATTAAATAAGGGTTTATGTCAGATACAGTAAATCATCACGCGAGACTGTGGCATGACTGTCAACAGTGCATAAGAATTGGCAATGAAATGATTAACTTCAAGTAGGCTGTGTGGGAAGAGACCGATATTTCGTACAGGCAGCAAATCATATGGAATGATTTACACTTTGCCTATGAAACACATTATACATTACTCATTTTGCAACCGTAAATTCTTTTAACTAATAATAGGTGATAATATATTCTAGGCACATTATACTACAGTGTTTTATCAATTGCATCAATGAAGACATCATATTATAATTTTGTATTACTTACCAAATATATTAGGAGGGAGGTGATTTAGGAAAGATGCTCTCTCATTAACAGTGAATTCTCCTATGGAGGAATATCCCGAGGAAGAAGGCATCGGGTCTTTGGAGGAACCAGGAACTGCTGGGTCATGGTCAGGTTCGGAGCTCGTCTCTTTTGAGCTTGACGATCCGCGGAGTGAGGATGAACCCCTCGGTGATGTGGAGCCGCGAGGTGATGTGGAACCACGAGGCGATGTGGAACTGCGAGGTGATAATCTAGCCAGCTCGGTGGCACAAGGGGAAGAACGAGGAGAGCTACGAGAAGTTTCTGACGATCCTTCTGCCTGAGAGCTCTGATGGAGGGGTGAGGTGCGTCCTCGAGTACAACGATCACTGGAGCTGGAGCCAGATGGTGATGATGGGGAGTGCTGTGCAAAGAGAAGAGAAGAGAAGATGAGAAGATGGAATAATTAATCATATAAACAGAGTAAAACAATTGAGCATTAAAATATATAATTATGAAAAGTTACTTTTTCATAATCTTCAGCTGCTTCAAGTAAAATTCCACTGTTTCCTAGGATATCATGTAGTGAGGGTAGTTAGGATGAGAGAGTATGAAATAGAGAAAGGCAATGGAAAAGGATACCTTGTCAAATAGCAGAACTTGCCGGAAATAAACAAAAACAAATAAATAGGTAAGTGAATATCCGTGAAGAGGTATTAATCTTGGACTTGAGCAACAACTATGTACACTGAATATTAATAAGTATAATAATCAATAAGACTTGAGCAACAACAGTACACTGAATATTAATAAGTATAATAATCAATCTAAATTTGTGTGTTGCATCTGGCCTAATTCACACACTCCAAGTCTTAAAACTCAAAGGTTATATCTTTTTTCTAAAAGGACAGACCTAAATGCTCATTTAGTTGTTAAAAAATATTCATCTTCACCTGGCCTTTGGAGCGTTGATCATTTTCGCGTAGCCACTGGAGGTAACTCTCACGTGCCACCTGCTCTTCTATAGCTTCACTCGTGGCCTCAAAATCCGTAGCTCTGATCTTATCCTCCAACATAGCCTGAAAGCAGTCATTCTGTACACTGTTCTTATGCATAAAAAAATACATATAAAATTATTAATAACCGTGCAAACAATTTCAAACACAATCATTAAAGATCTGCATATTTAACTTAACCATGTAATGTTCCATCACCTAACACCAACAATGAGTGGCGTACACACACCGATCCATAGTCTTCGCTAACTACTGTGTCTGTGGGGTTAGTCTCCATGAAGCATACTCACTCAAGTGATAAAACCCAAAATTAAATAACTGGCTGACCTTTTACTATGTGATGATATTTTGGGCCACTCTCTCCCTAGCATCACAGTTATTTCTCGGACAGTTTTTTTTAATCTCAAATGTCTTTTTGTTATAGGTATTTTTCTCCCATTCTCTTTTTTTATTGTGCCTGTTCATTTCCTTTCCTATTTCAAAGTTAATCCCAGGAATAAGAAACCTTCCTTATTCAGAGATTAAGAAAGTTTAATTTATTTTCTCTAGAAAGATGAAGAGTAAGGAGCCAGATTTACTCACTGGAATCTATTAATGTAAATTTATATTAATAGTGTATAGTACAGTATTAAGAATATGAAGACAGACGTATAAAACTCAACTAATATTGTATTCGTCCATACAACAGTACATTATTCCAACTAATGATGTGATACAATCACATATGTATCATCTACTTTATCTGTTTTAAAGATTTACTTTCTCCTTTTCCCAAGTAAAATACAAATATGATTATAATGATTACATGAGTTGAAGTACAGTATATAAATAAATGAAAGGGTATAAAATAGGTTATATTAGAAAGCTAAATATATCAACACAAAATAGAACACAAAACAATGGACATAAATTTGGGAGTAGGGTTTATCTTTGGAACAAATTACTGAATAACATAACAGACATTGGATCACTGAATTGTTTCAAGTACTGTATATGCTAGATATACAAATGAATGAGTTAGGTTGGGAATGAATGTATGCTGCCTTGCATGGGCCAATAGGCCTTCTGCAGTTCCTTTTATTATGATGATTTAAGAACATAAGAACCAAGGTAACTGCAGAAGGCCTATTGGCCCATACGAGGCAGTTCCTATTTATAACCACTCAATAAAAAGAGGAAAGTAATAGGAATAAGAAGGGGCTAGTAAAAGGAAAAGTAAGGGATTGTAAGAGAAAACAATGGAAAGAAAAGGAAAGAGAAAGAAAGATAAATGGAAGGGTAAACTTATGTTAGGTCACATTTGTTAGAAAGTTTGGAGCATTTGGGTATATACTGTGAAAGGGAAGAGTCAACAGCAACAAAGCCAGGACTCAAGTTTATGTTGGGTACATTGTGTATAAGGAAGAATGGTCCAGGATGAACCGAAACGTGGTCGTCCCTTCACTTTCTAGTGTGTAGTTTGGTCATCAAAGACGAGACTTTCTATACTGTTGAAGGTTCAGGTCATTTACAGTAACCACCAGCACAGAAGATAGCACGACACAGTCTTCAAGTATTGTTCATTTACTGACCTGCTCCAGGTGAACATTTTCACTCTGCCTGGTTGCCTCCTTCATAAGGTTCTTCTCTGCCTGGCCTGGCTGGAAGCCCGGCAGGCCCAAACCTACACCAATTGTGGCCTTGAAGGGGTCCACGAGGCTGTTGTAGTGTGTCCCCATGTGGTAACTCAACCGAATAGGTTCATTATCTGTTTGGAGGCTGCCCTGAAAACTGTTTATTGGGTCTGAAAAAAATTTATACACATTAATTAATGGCACTTAAATAATAGAGCTTTCAAAAAATATTTATCATCATATTCCAATTCATCCTCCTGTTTATATAATAAGTTTTTGTAACTATGCGCACCATAATACAAAGATTGACGTACTAAGTAATTAGATAATAGAATTTGGTACTATTCACTTTATATAGTCGGGAAAAAATGAAGCTAAATAACAAGCAAATATTCCCATGCCTAGTATAGCACACATGTGTACTGTACTATATTAGGCCTCAAATATGGTGCATTGGGCCTAGGGGGGGGGGGGTTAGATTAGTTTGTCATTGCAACATAAATAGAAAATCTTTCCCAGTTTGTCCAAATTCAATAGTACCAATTTCCACTTTCTAATTGCATTATACGTCGGTATATGTACCATGGTCCACATCATTACTATAAGTACAGTACTACCAAAGCAGGAGGAGAGGCTGCATATTTACAGTAACTCACACCTTAACATTTATCCATTAATATTGAGAACCAGTGCCTTTTCATTAATATCATACACAGCAAACGATTTCAAGTCATCCTACAGCACCTGCACTTCAGTACTCACCTACACTGTAGCAATATACTTCAATAATGCGGTTATACATTTCTGACATAGCTGCTAATTCTATATGGTTGCCAAAACAGTCGTCGCGCCTTTTCCTTTGGACGTACGTCTGGAAGTTCTCGGATACAAAGGGAGCGAAAGCGTCTTCATTTAGGGCCTGAAGAAAATGATTAAACATGACTTAGTATTATAAAACACTGTCTACAGGCAACTTTTCAATTTTATTGAGAGAGATAAATAACAGCAACACAATACCTACAGAAGGCAAGCACCAAAGTCTGAAGTCAACAACAGTTGTGCTCAACATCACTTAAAGCAGTTATTTTAACATGAAAACTGACACATTCCTAATTTAACATTTCAAATGTATGTCATGTCATACATAAAGCACTTTCACATTTTATAATTCCACATATGTGAAAAGGGATGATGAGCTAAATGTTTCAATCTCATGAGGGTAATGATAATGAAATGTCCAAGAGTGGCATATCTCAGGACATAGAGTGACATAATGAGTACAGAGGACTACAATAATGAGTGCATGATGGTGTGAGAAGCATGAGGTGGAGGTGTATGTAGTCAATGTCACGGTGGTGTTTGTAACAGTTGCGGTGGTGATGTTTTGTTATGGTCATAGTTAATGGTGTACCAATACTAATATTTTGACCAATCCCAATACTTCCTAATTGCCCAATACAGTACTGTGTAAAAGGTATTCTATTTCTACCATCATTCAAGTTATTTAGGATGGTATAGAGCTAATATGGCTAAAGACAGATATAAACAGTCTTAATTAACCTTTAAGTTTAAGAATTAGAACCCTTGAAGCATGGCAAGAGGATTTCATAAATTGTATATTCCAAAAACAGTGTAGAATGTGAATTCAACAATAAACAGCATTGATCACATTTTACTAAACCTGAGGCTTACTATATAATCCATGCAGTGTTTTCGAACGCTGCTGTGCATATCCTGATCACCATAAACTTGGTCAGCAATTGCACGGAAGAGACAGGCACCGTCCTCGCGCATCTTCTTGATCATCAGACCCTTCTTTTTCATTTTCTTCTCAAACCTTCGCTCTTTCTGCATGAACAAAAAGAATAACACTAATCTATGGCTGGGCTCAGGACTGGCGAGTTCAAGAAAAGTAATTGTAGAGCTAATACTATCAGCCAAATGGATTAGAAAATGGAGAATCACCACAGCTTGACAAAATCCAAATAAACAGGAATAGTCTGCCTTGTACCTGGATTGTACCTGGATGGGGTTCTGGGAGTTGTTCTACTCCCCAAGCCTGGCCCAGAGCCACCCTTGACTTGTGAAAGCTTAGTCCACCAGGCTGTTGCTTGGAGCGTCCCACAGGCCCACATTCACTACAGCCCAGTTGGTCCGGCACTTCTTGCAGAAAACGAAGGTGGAGTAAAAATCAGATAGCCAATTGCCATCCAAAGCTCCAACACGATCTTGGGTTATGAAACTGCTAGACTTCTAAACAAGTATCATATGTTAATGAGACAACAGCTATAGCCTAAAGCTACATTGGAAGACTATACAGATTCAGGCAAGCACTAATCCACATTAAACTCTACCATTATATTATCATCACACCAGAGCTGGGACACCTTACAATCCCCTTGACTTAACCACTACGGTTTAGCTCAAATTAACATGAATAATCCACTTTAATCCACAGGTGTACAATGCTCTCTGCAGGACAATGATCCTTCGAATCATTGAAAGGTAATGAAAGTCATCCATAGACATACCAAGCCTTCAGGATATCATTTCATTTTATATTTGTGGCTAGAAACTGAGGCAAGCATTAATAATGTTTAAATAGAAATTTTAATGCATGGGAAAAAATGGACTTTTGTAGGTATCTGGCTTTTATTTCCACAGTCTCTACATGAATAAAATGTGTGTGTAAACTGAGGGCTGCCTGCATAGAGAATGTCACCAATTGGTACAGATAAGGAGATACACCTACCTCTTCCCACTGATCTGCAGTTAGGTTCCACCCAAACGGCTCATATTCATCGCCACTGTTGTAGCCACTGTGGTCATTGTCCTCTTCATCTGGGGGTTGTGATGGCCCGGCCTATAATATCAAGGGACATTACAGGTGCCTGTAGTACATAGTGTTTTGTTGGGAGTTCTGTATGTAGAATATGGGTGTCAGCATTATTTCACACACATGAAAGGTTTAATTTTGGCAGCAAAACAGTAGAGATGAATGTATACTGTAATAATAAATTCTCGTGTAACCATTTTCAATATTGGCTTCTTCTGTAACCAATTGTATATATTTACCTCACCTGGTTAAATGGTGATAGCATTTATCATGTGTAAATTCTAATACTGTACAGAAAAAATTAACAACATTCAATATATTCTATGAGAATTATCTACAGAGGCTGGCAAAAACTGAACATTCTAGTGCTTAATCAGACAGCCATTTTCCTGCTATGGGTAACAGTGTACTCACCTAGTTGTGCTTGCAGAGGTTGAGCTTTGGCTCTTTGATCCCGTCTCTCAACTATCAATCTACCACATCACTTTCTAATGTGTTCCCTTTATTAACTACTCAAACACCGAAAAAGTTCTTTTTAATGTCTCTGTGGCTCCTTCGCGTACTCAGTTTCCACCTGAGTTCCCTTGTACGAGTACAACCCATGCTAAATAATCAGTCCATATTTGCCATGCCAATTCCCTTGAGAATTTCCCTGAGAATGTCTCCCCAAACTCTTCTGTCTTCCAGCAATGTGAGGTGTAATTCATGCAGCCTTTCCTCATAAATCATACCTCTTAGTTCTGGGAATAGTCTAGTGGTATACCTTTGAACCTTCTCCAGCTTCGTCTTATGCTTGACATGGTATAGACGTCATGCTGGAGCCGCATATTCCAGGATTGGTTTTATATACATGATATACAAGGTTCTAAATGATTTTAAATGAGTCTTCTTACCTATCAGCAACTTTGGGGTAGTCTCTAATTAATTATTAAAAGAAGCCACCAAGTCAAGGAGATCTAGCTCTTTATGCCCCACCTCCTGGTCATTCATACCTGCATGCAAACATTAGGTACGTGGGGCTCATGGTGTCATCAGGAGTTCAACATGCACAATGAAATAAAAAAAAATGTGATGTATTTGAGATAATATTGAGGCTGTAGACTGGGATCGAATCTGAATCCCTGATATCCATGACTTATTTTTTTTAATTATTAACCATGACATTAACCCCTGTACTGCGCTCACCGAGATATCTTGGTTGACGGGTGGTATGCTTACCGAGAAAGGTCAGTTGTTGGTATAACATACGAGTCAAAACTTGCATTGAGTAACTTGGGTAGCAAGTGGATACCTAAGGCCTCTAGTGAGCCTGAATTTTGACCTCGAAAAAAATTCCCAGCATGCCCCATGATTATGGGAAGGCTCAGTTTGAAGTGAGCAACCATAGATGACAAACGTGCATCTAGCTCCTGGTCACCCACAGGTCACGTGGTTGAAAAATCAGTCACAGAGGTATTGTATGAACCTGACCTTGATAGTCATAGTAATGATCCAAGACCAGATAATGACCTAACACAATGATCGGACACGAGCAATTCTGACACAGACATGTTGATGATACAGTGCCCAGTATGAGGATTACACCACCACCACCACATCCCAGGTCAACACTATTCTCATATCACCAGCTGTGCGATCTGCCGTTCCTCTATACCTTGAATATAGTACAGTACGTGGAAAATTACTCTTTTTCTGGGTTCAGTGATATGGTTTGGATACTAATAGTATAGATGAACCTAGTGGTAGCAGCTCTCATTGTGTTACTAAGTGGAAGTTTGCACTGTCCGCAGCTTGCCCTGTAAAGGGACACATGTGATGAGCCATAAGGAAATTGAGGGAGGAGTGGCCTCAATTTCAACTGTTTGTGGTAGCTCTATACAAGGTAGAAGATCTTCATCCCTCAGCAAACAGTTTTATCATTAGAAGACAGACCTGTGGTGTTGGTGCCACCTTAAGTAGCATGGGTGTACTCATGTGGGAAGATTGTGACACTCTTGTACCAGAAACTTATATTTGATGATACAGATATAGGTGTTATAGTGAAAATGAAAAGTTAATAGTGAAAATGAGTATTTTGTGGCTTATTTTCATGAGTTGTTGATGAAACATCTTGTTGATGAAACCAATCGCTATGCAGTAAAACTAATTACAAACTGCTTATTACAATCCCCAAGTTTGCCACATTGGAAAGACACCACTGTACCTGAAATGAATGTATTTCCTGCACTGTAAATGCTGATGAAACATTCAGTAAAATATGTCATACAGGATTATTGCTACAAAGACAGCATTGTTACAACCCCAGTTTTCAGGAAATACATGCCTTACAATGGATTTCTTAGGTGCCTAAATTTTGAAAATAATGATAACGTGGGTGCAAATGATAGACTGTGGAAAGTAAGTAACCTGTTCAGTGATCTGAGAGGAAAGTTCAGAGATTTCTTTGTACCAGGTCAGAATGTAGTGATTAATGAATCACTTGTTCTTTTCAAGAGACATTTAAGCAGAATATTCCATTGAAACGGCACAGATTTGCACCGAAATTCTTTGGACTCTGTGAATGTAAAACCCATATGGTAATAGATATTATATTATATTCTGCTACTGATGGAGACACATTTACAGGAGGAATCCACTTGTTAAATCTGCCAATCCTGCAAGCATCACAGTTGTCATTTACATCGCTGAGAAACAAGAACGTGGGGAAAAGAATGACCGATACAAAAATTTGAAGGTAAAATTCGAACAAAATTTATATAAACCATGTTAAGTTCCATGTAATTTGATCTTAACAGTAAACAAGGTTAGGGTTCCACTCTGGAGACTGGTGCTGTCAGCAGGAGGAAGGACCTTGTAAGTACTCTACTCGTGCTTATGGATAATCTAACCTAGTAAGAAAATTATTCACAAAAAATAAAGACAAATACAGCAATTGGACAGTAAGGGGAAAGTGAAAGAACAGTACAGAGGCAGGAAAATGTAAGATATACAGTAATGCGTTACAGTATTGGGTGAATGGGGAGTTGCTCTTTTACATCCAAAAAGAGGGTATTTCTGCAAGCTAAAATATTATGTTATGTGCATGCATTGTGCTCCTAACTGCTCCAGAGACATAAAGGCAGCACGTTTACAAACTCAACATCACCACGTTTATTCTACATGCGGCCAAACTCACCTGCGGGGAGAGAGCCGGGGGAAGGGCAGGAGTGATGGAGCTGGACATGGGAAGAGGGTGTGGATGGGGGTGAGGATGTGGATGAGGGTGTTGGTGGGGGTGGGGGTGAGGATGTGGATGGGGGTGAGGGTGTGGATGGGGGTGGGGGTGGTTGACAGGTGTCACGCTCCACCCACTACTTGTACTCGGGTAAGGTGGTGAGGTACTGCCCCGGTGGTCTCTATGGTCGCGGTGTTTGGGACGCACATTTCTGTAAGCATCCATGGCATCAGCCCCTTCTTTGATTAAGGGTAACAACTTGGGAGTACCTTATCAATATTAATCCATGGCCAGTTCTTTCTTCAGTAAAATTTTATATTAAGTATATTGTTTAAATTCCAGCTACTTTTTACTTCAGGTTGTGAAGAGTACACAATCAAAGATTAATTGTATATAATTTAGTCACCTTTAAAAACAATTCCAATTCCAGTGAGTTATGGCATTTTTTTGTGTGATTAAAACATAATAAAAATATAAGTAATATTATTCTACTTATAAATATGCCAGTACAAAATTGTCAACTCAACATGCAAGGTAAGCCTGTATCAACAAATTTTATATTAATAAAGAAGTTATTTAGTATGGAGATGGGGCCCTGAAGCTATAAAACTACAGAAATGTACAGGACTGTCTTCATGAGGCAAGTGGTATTATGAATAATTTATAATTTATCATCAATATACTGTAGTGAGAACAGCGTACAATACAATGACCAAACCACACACCCGAAGATGAGGAGACGATGACATTTCGGTCCGTCCTGGACCATTATCAATTCGATTGTGATAATCGACTTGATAATGATCCAGGACGGACCAAAATGTCATTGTCTACTCATCTTCTGGCATGTGGTTTGGTCATCATATCTTCAGCCACGTTATTGTGACTCATTGTCTGCAGTGTACAGTATATATTTTTTAACTCAAATTAAGAATTAAAGTTATTTTGAAATATATATGGATTTTAATTTAGTTTAGTTTTCTTATCAGTATCATCAGCAAATGATGATGAATTTAGACAAAAACAGTGTACACAGAGTTCCTGAAGCAAATGCATTACTGAGTGACACGTAAAGCCAATTGTGTAATTTTTATTTTCCCCCAATATTGTCTTTCCCTCTATCATACCTGAGGGGGCTGGCTCGGTAGCGGCGCTTACTGTGTGACGGGCCACTCTCATGCGTATCTTCAAAATGTGAGGGAGATGCGTGGGATGGGCGCTTCTCCTCCCGGGGTGCTGACGTGGGAGGTGGGGGGGGCCAGCAAGGGGGTGGTGACTGTGATGATAAATACAAGGTGCCCCGGCTCGTCCCTTCCCCAGCCTGTTGGTGGAGGCTCGACATCAAACACACGAGTTGCCAATCAAACGTTGTCACACACACGTGCTCATGAACCTTTGTATCACTCAGTCAAAATATCAGCAAAATTATTCGTACTTCATACCTGAGAACTTAATTTGATTAACAAATATCTAATCTCAAACATAAGGGTATAAGGTTAAGTTAAAAAAAAAATCACTAAAATGTTCTTCTCAAACTGCACATTGCACATACAAAATATTTGTCCAGGTTAAATCATACAAAATACACTGTTTCAATTATCTTCTAGTTATGACATCAGACTTAAAGTTGCATGAATAATGAGACATGGATTCTGATAATGTAGTTTGTTAAGTGAGCAGCCAATTAGAGGTTAATAGGCAGTGAACATTGTAAAAGAGAATAAGACAGGACAAACAAGGTATAAACAAACCCATGTTCCAATGAGACAAGAGGCTATACCCGAGTGTTCCATAACTTATATGTTTTGAAAAAGGCTTTTTATGCAAGTGGATGGGAAATAGCCCTTTGGATGTACTTACCTAGTTATGCTTGTGGGGGTTGAGCTCTGGCTCTTTGGTCCCGCCTCTCAACTGTCAATCAACTGGTGTACAGATTCCCGAGCCCACTGGGCTCTTATCATATCTATATTTGAAACTGTGTATGGAGTCAGCCTCCACCACATCAGTGCCTAATGGATTCCATCTGTTAACTACTCTGAAACTGAATAAGTTCTTTTTAACGTCTCTGTGGCTCATTTGGGTACTCAGTTTCCACATCTGTCCCCTTGTTCGTGTAACACCCATGTTAAACAGTTCATCTTTATCTACCCTGTCAATTCCTCTTTCAAATTTTGTAGGTTGTGATCATGTCTTCCCGAGCTCTCCTGTCTTCTAGCGACATTAGCTTCATTTCATGCAGTCTTTCCTCGTAACTCATGCCTCTTAGTTCTGGGATTAACCTTGTGGCATACAGACCTCTGGTAATCGTTTGCATATTGGGAGAACTCTTGAAAGCTTTAGTTACCTTCCTGGACAATATTAAAGAAACGGGCACCATTTCAGATGCATCACTATCACTTACTGATGCCAATGCTTGGAAACATTGATGCTACGCAAGATTTTAAGGACTTTTATGCACCATGAAAATATTTGTGATAA
This sequence comes from Procambarus clarkii, assembly GCF_040958095.1. Classification (NCBI taxonomy): domain Eukaryota; kingdom Metazoa; phylum Arthropoda; class Malacostraca; order Decapoda; family Cambaridae; genus Procambarus; species Procambarus clarkii. The sequence continues at coordinate 22,763,634 of NC_091224.1, forward strand.
GGATAACTCTGCTCCAAATATTTCATTTATCTGCTACAAATAGTTTACTAGAAACTAAATTTTCAGAATTTGACATTTTCAACACTTCTTCACCTCACTATGGCAAAACTAAAATAATTATAATTTTTCATTCTCAAAATCAGAAGTACTATTAATGTTTTATAATATAAAAAATATCAAGAATTTTTTTTAATTTTTGTGCGCACCTTGACATGGACCTAAAACCTAATGTGTAATTTGAGAGTTAAAGTGATCGCGGGATTCACATTAGTGGTCCGCGGGATTAATAATGATGAATTTGGTGATTCCTGAGCTCTGAAAGGTTGGCGACTACTGGTTTAGAACACCCCATACAACAGACCATTCACAATTAAGAGCCTATGAGTGTATAACTTAAATCGCGAGATTATACAAAACTCTCCCCTTCAACCCATGTGACATCTGTTTTCTGAGAGGAATGTAAACAATAAAAATATTTGCAAACAAACAAGGATGCAAACAAAAGATAAACATAAAAACATATAATAAAAAGTCAAACATGACCAAAGTTACTCCCACTCTCTTCAGAGAAATTTATTATTCCAAATATACTGTATACTGTACTGTTCCCAGGGCTGTACACGATAATTAACGGAGAAGTGCCATACAGAAAGCCTCTGCTCCAACCAGTATCGTAATTTATTTGGATAGCATAAAAGTCCTTCCAAAAGTAAAGACATAACACCCCCAAAATGTTTTAATACTCTATTTCCATCAACACTGCCAAATAACTCTCTCATTATCTTGAATTCTGACGAGACTCTGGTATACAAAACAGCATTAACAAACAGGGATTCTCCCACTTATGATGACTCTTGCTTACTCAGTTGCCAACAAATTGGTACTGCAGTGGAGGTAGATGACAATGCCTTCCCACACTTCCTCAGTTTGCTACTTTATGCTTCAACTCAAGTGTCATATGGAATCCAAAATTAAATGTGGCATTTTTAAGTAAAAATACTCCTAATCATGATTGATAAGAGACAAAGTGTTGGTGTTGCCCCCATGAAGGCAGAGAGAAGAGTAGTAACTTTGGAAATTAAAATGAACATAAGGCAATTATAGAAAGAATAAATATTAACACCGACTGCACATGTGTATGGAGTAAAATCCACAATGAGCACCATTATCAAAGGCAAAACTAAAGTTTTAGAACATGTGAAAGATTCAGCACCAATGAAGTCACCTACAATAACCAAAAAGTGCGGTGTTGTTAATTGTGACATGAAAAAGCTTGGGTTATTACCTTCTACCTCCTCGTCCCCCACTCTCTCCCCTCCCCTCTACCCTCTCACATCAATAATTGTCATATTTAGCATAAAAAGACAATGCCTGTATTCAAGGTAAATAAAGTGTTTATTTAACATTCTTCATATTTCAGTTATACTGTATTTTAAATGTGGTAATTGTTGCTAAGGGAACTTCTCACATTTGTAGCATTGTGTTATAGGAAATCGAGCTCTGAGTTCCAGTCGATTGACTTAGGTGGAAAATTAGGAACACATTCCTGTTGGAAGTTGGGGACTTTATGCACAGTACTTTTATGAGAAATTAAAATCATTCAGTTCTTCAAGATGGCTGCACTATTGTTGCCAAGATATAAAACTAGTTACATTTGAATTTTTTTTTAGGTTTGACAAGCATAACTTCAAATGCCATTGCTACATAACTAAAATACCGAATTAAGTTTATGGTAAAATTTGAAAGAGGAGATATCGCTCCAGAAACTGACATGGGAATGCTCACAGTATACATGCAACACACCAACCAACAATACAATTTACAACAATATAATTTATACATGCAATTTACCAACAACAGTTGGTAAATTTAGATACTATAGTGAACTCTCATGTAGAAATAATTAGTAAATTGAAAGAAAGTAATGACCAATTGAATAGCAAAGTTTTATGTCTTGAGGGTTTAGTGAAAAACTTGCGCAAGGATAAGAATCAATTGGAAACAAATTGCAAAGCCATGGAAGAAGAAAATAAACTCTTAAAAATAGCTTTGGAAGAAGTTAAAGTAAATTTAAACATAAATGACTACAATAGGTTAGGCAAGGAAATTCAACAGGAGAAACAGCTTTTGTCAGCACAGATGGAGGAAGTTACACAGGGAATAGAACAGTGCAAGAAAGATATGCAACTCACTTATGCACAAGTGGCCAAGGAGAAGGAAAAAATAGAAGAAGCAGTAAAGGAAGTCAAACACTGCAGCAACCAAGATAAAACAAACATTAGGCTAGAAGTGAGGAAAGAATTGGCATCTAACCCGAAGTTGGTGCAAAACACAGTTGATCGGAGTAAGTCCCTGATCATTTTTGGCTGCAAAGAAAAGGCGATAACATCTAGGTCAGAAAGAGCTGTAGAAGAAGCTAAAGTAGTAGATAAAATTGTTGGCCTTGTGGAAGGTCTTACAAACAGAGAGAATGTGTGCGACTACAGGAGAATAGGCAGGTACGTAAAAGGGAAAGATCGACCTTTGAGGATCACCCTAAACGGTGCCAAACAGATGGAAGAAGTACTAAGGAATGCTAGAAAATTGCAAAGGGATGAGGATGGGAAAGGGTGGTCGTTAAGACGAGATCTTTCAAAAGAAGACAGAGAGAAGCTGAAACTGAACCTCGCCGAGGCAAAACATTTAAATGAGAGCAGGAGTGAAGAAGAAATAAATTCTTTTTTCTACAAAGTGATAGGGGTAGGCAAACCAGTAAAGTGGTACATAAAGGCAAACCAACAAAATCAATAGAGAGAGGGGGAGTGAAGAATAAGGAGAGGGGGAACAAGTTCCTGAAGATTGCATACACCAACATAGATGGAGTGAGATCGAAGATACTGGAGTTAAGTGATGTAATACAGCTGCAGACACCAGACATTGTTGCACTCACGGAGACAAAACTTGAAGATGTAATTTTAAATGAGGTCATATTCCCAAGGGGCTACTCAATTTGGAGACGGGACAGAAAAATTAGGAAAGGCGGTGGCGTTGCTGTGCTGGTAAAAGAACACCTAAAGGTGAAGGAAATAATGATTGCCAATCCACAAGAAGTTGACATAATAGCACTAGAGATCTGCTATGAGGATGATAAACTAATGATGATAAATGCATATAGTCCACCGCCAAGCAGCACATGGTCAAAGGAGGAGCTAGATAGTAAACGTGAAGGTCTTATAACAATAATGAGAGAGATTATAGCGGGAGTGGATAACGATAGATCACGACTGTTGATAGTCGGTGACTTCAACTTGAAATCCATAGACTGGGAAGCATATGAAGCTAAAACAGAAGATTTTTGGACCTGTAAATTTGTAGACCTCATCCTGGAAACATTCTTGTATCAACATGTTAAACAAGCTACGAGGATGAGGGAAGGGGACGTTCCCTCCATGCTAGATTTGATATTTACCAGGAAGGAGGAAGAGATATTTGACATTCAGTACCTTCCTCCCTTGGGTAAAAGTGACCATGTCTTTTTGGGAATAAAGTATGCAATGCGTTATAAGCTGGAAGAAAATAAGGAGGTTGAAGCAGTTGAAAAACCAGACTTCAGGAGAGGACATTATGGTGACCTTAGAAATTTTTTTAGTGAGTATAATTGGACAGACTTGATGCTAGGCAAGGAAGTGAATGAGATGTATGGCAAGTTTTGTGAAATATATGATAAAGGCACAAAAAAATTTATACCAAAACAGAGATGCAGAACTAGGAAACAGGATTGGTTCAATAGAAATTGCGAGAGGGCTAGAGACCGAAAGACACAAAAATGGAATCAATACAGGAAGAGGCCGAACCCCCAAACATACCAGCGATACAAAGATGCGAGAAACAACTACACGGCAGTGAGGAGGGAGGCAGAAAGAAATTTTGAAAAAGGGATTGCGGACAAATGTAAAACAGAACCAGGTCTATTCTATAAATTCATAAACAACAAATTGCAGGTAAAGGATAATATTCAGAGGTTGAAAATGGGAAATAGATTCACGGAAGATGAAAAGGAAATGTGTGAAACACTAAACGAAAAGTTCCAAAGTGTGTTTGTACAAAATGAAATCTTTAGGGAACCAGATACAATAAGAATTCCAGAGAACAACATAGAACACATAGAGGTGTCTAGAGACGAAGTGGAAAAAATGCTTAAGGAGCTCGGTAAGAACAAAGCAGCTGGCCCAGATGGCGTTTCACCATGGGTTCTGAGAGAATGTGCATCTGAGCTCAGCATTCCACTTCACCTGATCTTTCAGGCATCCCTGTGTACAGGAATCGTAGCAGACGGGTGGAAACAGGCTAACATAGTTCCAATCTACAAAAGTGGCAGCAGGGAAGACCCCCTCAATTATAGACCTGTATCATTGACAAGTGTAATAGTGAAAGTATTGGAAAAACTAATCAAAACTAAATGGGTAGAACACCTAGAGAGAAATGATATAATATCAGACAGACAGTATGGTTTTCGATCTGGAAGATCCTGTGTATCGAATTTACTCAGTTTCTATGATCGAGCCACAGAGATATTACAGGAAAGAGATGGTTGGGTTGACTGCATCTATCTGGACCTAAAAAAGGCTTTCGACAGAGTTCCACATAAGAGGTTGTTCTGGAAACTGGAAAATATTGGAGGGGTGACAGGTAAGCTTCTATCATGGATGAAAAATTTTCTGACTGATAGAAAAATGAGGGCAGTAATCAGAGGCAATGTATCGAAATGGAGAAATGTCACAAGTGGAGTACCACAGGGTTCAGTTCTTGCACCAGTGATGTTTATTGTGTACATAAATGATCTACCAGTTGGTATACAGAATTATATGAACATGTTTGCTGATGATGCTAAGATAATAGGAAGGATAAGGAATTTAGATGACTGTCATGCCCTTCAAGAAGACCTGGACAAAATAAGTATATGGAGCACCACTTGGCAAATGGAATTTAATGTTAATAAATGTCATGTTATGGAATGTGGAATAGGAGAACATAGACCCCACACAACCTATATATTATGTGAGAAATCTTTAAAGAATTCTGATAAAGAAAGAGATCTAGGAGTGGTTCTAGATAGAAAACTATCACCTGAGGACCACATAAAGAATATTGTGCAAGGAGCCTATGCTATGCTTTCTAACTTCAGAATTGCATTTAAATACATGGATGGCGATATTCTAAAGAAATTGTTCATGACTTTTGTTAGGCCAAAGCTAGAATATGCAGCTGTTGTGTGGTGCCCATATCTTAAGAAGCACATCAACAAACTGGAAAAGGTGCAAAGACATGCTACTAAGTGGCTCCCAGAACTGAAGGGCAAGAGCTACGAGGAGAGGTTAGAAGCATTAAATATGCCAAAACTAGAAGACAGAAGAAAAAGAGGTGATATGATCACTACATACAAAATAGTAACAGGAATTGATAAAATCGACAGGGAAGACTTCCTGAGACCTGGAATTTCAAGAACAAGAGGTCATAGATTTAAACTAGCTAAACACAGATGCCGAAGAAATATAAGAAAATTCACCTTCGCAAATAGAGTGGTAGACGGTTGGAACAAGTTAAGTGAGAAGGTGGTGGAGGCCAAGACCGTCAGTAGTTTCAAAGCGTTATATGACAAAGAGTGCTGGGAAGACGGGACACCACGAGCGTAGCTCTCATCCTGTAACTACACTTAGGTAATTACACTTAGGTAATTACACACAGAGTTCCATCCCACATCCAAATATGAGGAAACATCAAAAGTATGACCATGAATAATATTGGAATATTATATCCCCCTTCTGTTCCATGCTATTAGGCAACACTCCTAGAAGAACATCTGGTTTCCAGGTGTATGGCTGTATACAGCAGAGGGTGCTGTAATGGTCGTGCCCCAAGATGAGGTCTTGGGGCTATTTATACCAGGGTGTTACCCAGGTCAGGGGGTTACCGAGATCAGGTGGGCTACCTAGGTCAGGGAGGGTTACCTAGGTCAGGGAGGATTACCTAGGTCAGGGAGGGTTACCTAGGTCAGGGAGGGTTACCTAGGTCAGGGAGGGTTACCTAGGTCAGGGAGGGTTACCTAGGTCAGGGAGGGTTACCTAGGTCAGGGAGGGTTACCTAGGTCAGGGAGGGTTACCTAGGTCAGGGAGGGTTACCTAGGTCAGGTAGGGGTTACCTAGGTCAGGTAGGGGTTACCTAGGTCAGGGAGGGTTACCTAGGTCAGGTAGGGGTTACCTAGGTCAGGGAGGGTTACCTAGGTCAGGGAGGGTTACCTAGGTCAGGGAGGGTTACCTAGGTCAGGGAGGGTTACCTAGGTCAGGGAGGGTTACCTAGGTCAGGGAGGGTTACCTAGGTCAGGGAGGGTTACCTAGGTCAGGGAGGGTTACCTAGGTCAGGGAGGGTTACCTAGGTCAGGGAGGGTTACCTAGGTCAGGGAGGGTTACCTAGGTCAGGGAGGGTTACCTAGGTCAGGGAGGGTTACCTAGGTCAGGGAGGGTTACCTAAATCAAGGAATTATCTATAGCACAAGGTTATTTATATTAGGGGTAATCTAGGTCAGGGGGTTATCGATATCAAAAGGTTATTTGTATCGGGAGGTAATATATGCCATTATTTATATCAAGGAAAATTGATGTTAGGGGTTATTTATATATGGGTGTTCCTATGTCAGGGAGTTACCTACATTAGAGAATTACCTATCTCAAGGGCCCAGAAGGTTACCTATGTCACGAGGTGCAGGGGTTTACTTGTATCAGGGGATGCTTATGTAGGAAGGGGGGGGGGGGGAAAGCGGCTAATGGAAAATAATGACTGACGAACAATCTATTAACACTAGGTAATCTCAGACTAATAAATGTGTCACGTGCCCTCCTAACTCCTGAAGAGTAACAAAATCCAGAATCTCATGGATGAATATCAAAGACCAAACTTGTCGAACAGCAAAAATATAAAGCCTACAGTGAACTAAATAATCACTACATCTTATGGTGACAATCGGAGAGGCAAGAGTTTGATGTCCACCACGTTCAAAGGTGTCAAAAGTGAGGTGCTTGGGGCAGGATGGTGTGTGCATTGAATGTTTGGGACAAAACGATGGATAGAAGGATTAGGCTAGGATGGATTCACCTGCATGGGATGGGGTTGAGAGTACATGACCACCCCCTCCCCCCCTTCCCCCCCCCCCTCCCACCAGAATGTGGTGTAGGTGGGTAGAGGGGCTAGGGGTTTCATGGGGCTGGTGGGCTGGAAGACCAGGGAGGTAGTGGGAGTGAGGGACAGAAGAATGGTATATAGGCCCACCTGTATATGGTTGGGCAGAGACCCCATAGGCATCTGGTGCTGGTGGGTGGAGGTGGCGGCCGCCTCGCCGCCCTCCACCTCCGCCGAGCCCGACGCCTGCTGCGGCGGCTTCTTCTTGGGTAGGATGGTCATCCCGACGACTCTCGCCTCTCACGCCGCCCCGACACACAGATCTCGCGCCCGAATTCCGATTTATTCCCCCGAGCTTTTGTCCAGAAAATGGCGAAAGTATGGGCTATAGATGCCTGAACCTTGTTTTCAGACAGAGGACAGACCACCGGCGGGGCTTGGAATCTATAGATGGCGATAAAGTTAACGAAAGAGAACCGATGAAATGGAGTTGGTGGAGCTGGGAGAAGTGATGACTTGGGAATGGGTTCCTGAGTGGCGGTATAGACGCCGTGACCCGCCCCGGGTTTGTTGTCATTGACGGGGGGGAGGGGTGAGGGGGGAGAGGTGGGGAGGTCACGTGACCTGCCAACAGCTGACTGCAGCCCACGCGGAGCTAACCACTGTCAAGAGCTAATTAGCGGCCCTGTAGGGGGACTCCTCGAGCGGCACGAGCAGGTGATGCTGGCAAGAACGTGATGGAGGCGTTGTCTTCCCTCCTGCAGGCGAGGGAGGAGTCGTCTCCCCTCCTGCAGGCGAGGGAGGAGTCGTCTCCCCTCCTGCAGGCGAGGGAGGAGTCGTCTCCCCTCCTGCAGGCGAGGGAGGAGTCGTCTCCCCTCCTGCAGGCGAGGGAGGAGTCGTCTCCCCTCCTGCAGGCGAGGGAGGAGTCGTCTCCCCTCCTGCAGGCGAGGGAGGAGTCGTCTCCCCTCCTGCAGGCGAGGGAGGAGTCGTCTCCCCTCCTGCAGGCGAGGGAGGAGTCGTCTCCCCTCCTGCAGGCGAGGGAGGAGTCGTCTCCCCTCCTGCAGGCGAGGGAGGAGTCGTCTCCCCTCCTGCAGGCGAGGGAGGAGTCGTCTCCCCTCCTGCAGGCGAGGGAGGAGTCGTCTCCCCTCCTGCAGGCGAGGGAGGAGTCGTCTCCCCTCCTGCAGGCGAGGGAGGAGTCGTCTCCCCTCCTGCAGGCGAGGGAGGAGTCGTCTCCCCTCCTGCAGGCGAGGGAGGAGTCGTCTCCCCTCCTGCAGGCGAGGGAGGAGTCGTCTCCCCTCCTGCAGGCGAGGGAGGAGTCGTCTCCCCTCCTGCAGGCGAGGGAGGAGTCGTCTCCCCTCCTGCAGGCGAGGGAGGAGTCGTCTCCCCTCCTGCAGGCGAGGGAGGAGTCGTCTCCCCTCCTGCAGGCGAGGGAGGAGTCGTCTCCCCTCCTGCAGGCGAGGGAGGAGTCGTCTCCCCTCCTGCAGGCGAGGGAGGAGTCGTCTCCCCTCCTGCAGGCGAGGGAGGAGTCGTCTCCCCTCCTGCAGGCGAGGGAGGAGTCGTCTCCCCTCCTGCAGGCGAGGGAGGAGTCGTCTCCCCTCCTGCAGGCGAGGGAGGAGTCGTCTCCCCTCCTGCAGGCGAGGGAGGAGTCGTCTCCCCTCCTGCAGGCGAGGGAGGAGTCGTCTCCCCTCCTGCAGGCGAGGGAGGAGTCGTCTCCCCTCCTGCAGGCGAGGGAGGAGTAGTTGATGAATGGTCACCGAGTTATTTTGTGGCCTTAATTACTCTTTAGAGGTTAATAGAACTTAAGCCCAGCCCAAATCCAATTCTTGGAACTTAACTTAAAATTAAAATAGAACTTGAGCAAATATTGTATCACTTAATTAGTGTACTGTATGTAAACTCTAGAATAGTTAACCAATAAATGTGCAGTGCATGCTGGAAAAAAGCAAACACAAATTTTAGATCCATCAAATTCCATTTTGCTGATGCTTAACAAATATTTTCATTTCTTTATTTATATATACAAGAGTTCTTACATTCTTGTACAGCCACTAGCACGCATACCGTTTCTGGCAGGTCCTTAATCCTATGTTCCCTGGAATACGACCTCGCCAAATCGTTTAACAACCAGGTACCCATTTTACTGTTGGGTTAAACAGAGCCTACAGTTAAGGATTGACGCCCAGTAAATCCTCCTCGGCCAGGATGCTAACCCAGGATGAAACGCTAAAATTAAATTATTACTTAAATAGATGCAAAATGCGCAACACGCTCCTCATTAAGTTGTCGTCAGTCTTAAAGTGCCATTGCCTTGACTCATGCTTCTAGTTTCTCATGTGCAATATACTGTACTCAAATGATCTTTAATATTTATTAAATTAATATCTTTAATATTTATTAAACAGATAATTTAATAAATATTAAATATCAGGTGTTCTGAAAGGCATAGATTTTTTTAGGATTAAACCTAATTAACCTTTGACCTTCCAGAGACACAGACATGCGATTTGCAGTGGGGTCACGCGTGCTATTTGTGGGTGAAGGGGACTTCTCATTTGTGGCCTCCTTGGTTGAGGAGGACTGGTGTGCCAATGTGCATATTGTTGCCTCGTGTCTTCAGCAGCAGCTGACTGAAAGAGCCGAAAGAAACACTGTGATGCTGGCTGAGAGAGGTTAGTGTCATGGGTCTGTTGTTAGAGGTTAGTGTCATGGGTCTGTTGTTAGTGGTTAGTGTCATGGGTCTGTCGTTAGAGGTTAGTGTCATGGGTCTGTCGTTAGAGGTTAGTGTCATGGGTCTGTCGTTAGAGGTTAGTGTCATGGGTCTGTCGTTAGAGGTTAGTGTCATGGGTCTGTCGTTAGAGGTTAGTGTCATGGGTCTGTCGTTAGAGGTTAGTGTCATGGGTCTGTCGTTAGAGGTTAGTGTCATGGGTCTGTCGTTAGAGGTTAGTGTCATGGGTCTGTCGTTAGAGGTTAGTGTCATGGGTCTGTTGTTAGAGGTTAGTGTCATGGGTCTGTCGTTAGAGGTTAGTGTCATGGGTCTGTCGTTAGAGGTTAGTGTCATGGGTCTGTCGTTAGAGGTTAGTGTCATGGGTCTGTCGTTATAGGTTAGTGTCATGGGTCTGTTGTTAGAGGTTAGTGTCATGGGTCTGTCGTTAGAGGTTAGTGTCATGGGTCTGTCGTTAGAGGTTAGTGTCATGGGTCTGTCGTTAGAGGTTAGTGTCATGGGTCTGTCGTTAGAGGTTAGTGTCATGGGTCTGTCGTTGGAGGTTAGTGTCATGGGTCTGTCGTTAGAGGTTAGTGTATTAGTCCTGTTCAGAGAAAGAAATATTAAATATTGGCAAAGAATGTAGAATGTGAATTAAGATAATTTTACTAAGGTAAATATATATTTTGTAACAAAACATGACCAAAAACACAAATATATACAGTAATTATTTAAAGCTATCCAATTCTTCCTTATTTATGCACACATTAAATATATAAAATATTTTCCTACAGTATTATTGGTAAAGAATGACAAGAAATGAAAATGTAGATTTACCCAAATTTGCCCAAGCTGACCTGCATTTGTAGAAATGAAACAGATATATGAATTATTTTTCTACAGTAATATTGGAAATGAATGTACAAATGAATGAATAAGCACAAGTTTACCTAGATGAACACTTACTTAATAATGAAATATGATATTAAACATCTAGCATTCAATATAATGAAACTCCTATTTCTGGGGGAAAGGGGGGGGGCTTTGTTATTTGCTACTTTGAGAATATTATTTGCCAAGAGGAAAAGAATGATGACCCAAGTAAACACTTCTTCATATTAAAGCAATATGAAATTGCTTTAATATGAACAGCCCATTAGGAGAGTGCAGTGTGCATTTGCTATGCAGTGATCCTTCAATTTTTTTGATGCAGTTGTCTTATTTGGATCTTTGTTCCGAAACATGCAGGATTTGTATTTTTCAATCAACAAATCCATTTACAGAGTAATCACACTAACGTGAGGTATCAATGAGAAAATCCATAGGAGCCGTGAAGAGGATTTGAGCCTATGTAGTGGGGGTTCCCACGCACATGACCTGTGAAAGGATCAGGTTTTGGCTTTTGAATCTCTGGTAGGCTGTTAAGGACTTGCAGGGGCTGATGTGAGGTAGTGGTCTGGTTGTCTGGGGCGCGTGAGTGGGAACATCTACCGCATCTACGTGAGATCCTCATCACGCCTTCTACAGATTTTCTCAACAAATCCATTTATGTCTTAAATTATTTACAAAGTTATGGTGTAGTTGAATAACTGGTACCGAGCTTGCCATTCTGTAATTTGTTTGCTTAGCATATTATGTATTTTCAGGTGTGGAAGTTGTGTTGGGGGTCGATGCCACACAGCTTCATCATAACACCATTATTAAAGGCTACAAGTTTTCTCATATTGTCTTCAATTTCCCTCATGTTGGTGGGAAAATGAGAATTGACTTGAATCGCAAGTTACTTCGTGAATTCTTTGCAAGTGCTGCTCGTGTTATCGTGGAATGTGGCCAGGTTTTGGTAACACTTTGCGCAGGGCAAGGTGGTGTGCCACTTGACCCTGTTGTACGCAGGTGGGATGACTCATGGCAGATTGTTCTCATGGCTTCATATGCTGACTTTGTACTAAGAGACTTGGAAAGTTTTGATGGTTTCAAATACTTGGGGTATTCAGCAACTGGTTATAGATCCTTGGAAAAAGGCTTTCATCTAACGGGGGCTTTTACATACACATTTCAGGTACGTGCTATTTTACCTGATGCAAGCATCAAAGATCCTCGGTCCGTAGAGATGATCTCTATGTGCAGTGATTACCAGTTGAAGGTCCCTAGCTTCCTTTACACTAAATTTAAAAGAAAACCATTTTCCGACAAATCTACCATAATTGGCTACCTTTCTTTCGTGCTGAGAGAACATGTTGCCAGAGCCATGACAACTTGTTTTGGAGATGATATTGTATATGGAAAAGATGTAGATTTAAAAACTTTAGCCAGTTCCCATGCATTTTGTTTAACTGCAAAGCTGAAGGGCAGAAGTGTTTGTTTCCACACAGCATACAGAGTAGATACGACCCATGGCTTCAAGATTGACCCTCTTGTCATTTTTGTTTTTCCTGAGAATAGTAGTGATATGCAAAATGTATTATATCAAGAATTGGTACTGGAAATTAGAAATACAAGTAAATCTTTTCTCTCCCAAGTGAAAAGGGCAGCATTGAAGGATCTTGTAGAAGAGAATTTCTTAATTTCTCAGGAAAGTGTTGGAGATGATAATGCTACTTGTACCACATCTGTGTATGTTGTAAATCTTGCATATGTGGCCAGGTTATACTTTGACACTGATGAACATGAACTTTGGGGCAACGGTCAGTGTGTGTGTGATAATGTGATTACATATAGACCCTGGAGTCTCTTCCCTCTTGAATATATTTATGACATCAGTTTTTGGGAACCACCGCCTTTAACTGATGCAGCACATTGTAAAGACTCGTTGACCTCAGGGTGCTCTCATACTAGTATAGTATTTGATGAAGTCATTATTGGTGTTGTTATTATCAATGTAGCAAAGGATACCTTGGAAAGCTATGAACTCCTAAGCACATATGTTCACCCAGAAATTAAGAGAAGAAGTTACACCTATAGAATTAGGTACAGAAGTAACTATGGGGCACTCTCTGATTACAAAGCAAAGACCATTCATTCAGAAATTGGAAGGAAGCTTGAAGAATGTTTTGGGGTTAAGATTCGATAAAAAAATTTAGAAAGTTGGAAAAAAAATCACTGTTGGACAAAACCTGCCTCTCAAAACAGTTTCAGTGCACATTGCTTCATAATATAATGCTGCTGCAATAAATGGTTTAGAAACATCATTGAAAATAATAACTGATTTTTTTGTATTCAATTCGTATAATGGTCATTTTAATGTTAGAAAGTGATTTGTGCAATAATGTCATGGTGATATATTCATTTTGATTATTTATGCCTGCACATTAGGGCTTCATTACAGATTACAAAACATTACCACCATTAATTAGCACAATGTCAGTTTTAATTACTACATGACTACCTGTAACAGGTCTTTGAAGTTTAGACAAGCCCCCATTCTTGATCTTTTTTCGATAATTGCCTCCCCAACTCATGGTTTGAGAAAATACTTAAGATAAAGTGAGTAATAACAACAATCTACCTGTATATATACGTAAAGTAGAATATGTCTGCAGTACCATTTTTGTCTGTCTGAGGTTGGAGGCCAGATGCTTGGGGCTAGCCTCACTAAAATTTCACACATGAAATATATTGGGTATGGGAGTGTCATAGGTCACTGTCAATAAGATAAGAAATAATTGACTAATAATTTTGAAGTTAGTGATCAAAGTCACTCTTACATGGGATCAGTGCCTCAAGGTGAGATGTCAAAGGCTTTTCACCAATACAAATTTCTAATGAACTCTGGTTAATATGCTCAAGTACTAAAGTATCTTCTAAGTCATTATCAATAGCAGCCAAGGTGGGGAAAACTTTTAAATGACGTTCATTTAACACTTTTTAGTTTTCAACCGAATATTTTATTTTATCGATTCCCATATTTGTGAAGTCACGTTGTATACAATTAATGTTTTTTATAATACAGGGTAATTGTAATTACTGCAGTGGAGCACGGTATATAAATAAATATTTATATTTATATTTCAAGTTTTCCTCTTATAAATCCTATATGAAATGATTTATTAGAAAGAAAATTCTAGGTAAGAAGCTTGCTGCCTTGGAATTAAAATATATTAATGTACTTTATAAAAGATGTAGCGGCCTTTTTATAATTAGTGAGAATTGAACCGATTGGCTTCGGCTGCTCAGAGAATAGGCATGAAGGCTGAATATATGTAAATTTTATGAAATGTAAATCATTTTATTGAATCAATGCTTTGTATTATTATGTACAGTACAGTATGTACTTTATCATTGCCACTCTTGGAAAGGGCATACAATAGGCTAACATTATACGCCTCTTCAGTACTCATACAAGGATGTGAAGTAGCCTAACATCATACACCCATACTACCAACAGTGTCATACATCCTACTACCTGGGACTTCTCATAAAACTCACATTTTGTTGTTTGTGAGGGCATCCAGAATCCAAATTTTGGGGATGCTTCTTAACTTCTCCCTAGAGGCCCTCCATCAGTATACTAAGTTTGGGTAAATTCTGGTCAGTGGTGTTAAAATTCATACTAAACAGTTGGAGCTACCTCATTCCTTTGTGTGTGTGTATATGTCAGTAAACTTATTACAATGTCCATTTCATACTAAATAAAATTGTATTTGGAACCTAGTTTCATATATATTAATATATAAAAGAGAATGTCTGTTCGAGGTTGGAAGCCAGACACTTGCGGCAAGGTTCGCCAAACTTTGCAGGGTGACAGGTGGTTGTTCAGGGATTGTAATTGGCAAATCAGAGTAAATTCCATACCCTGCCTTTGCATGAAATGGCAAAGATAAAAATTTCCAATTTTGTGAACAGTAGGGAAGGTGGTGAAGGAAAAGGAAGAGTGTGAAGGAGATGGAAGAAAGTTGTGGTGATGGTTATAGACTGGATATCTGGCAGTGCCCTGGTACTGCAGTTATAATGGCAATTATAGCATGTAGTGAAAATGATTGTTGACATGGATTGTTGTGTGTAGTTTAATATAACTACAGTCTTGAAGGTTGAGTATAATTAAGATGCTTTCAGTGATGATTGTTGTGTGTGCAGTGATACAATGATGGTTCTTTGTAGTAAAGATGGTTGCAGTGATGAGGATACAGTAGTGTGAAGCAAAGATGTAACCTCATTCACTTACACATCAAGCAGGTACCTCTCTAATGTACTACAGATGGAACACTCAATATCTCTACATGATTATTCACAAGCTACAAGCTAAGGAAAACATTTAGTACCAAAATTATAATCTCTTGTGTTTTAGAATTGGTTCACTTAGAATTTTTAGTTTTAAAAAGTCCCTTTCATGATGTGATTATAACAGATTCTTGTCGCTTCCATATGCTTACAAAACTTTGCACTCTTGTAGTCTTTTGTTTGATTAACTTTTCTCATTTTGTTTTGCAGATGTAAAATCTTCATAAAAGTACAAAATGGCAGCAGGAGCCCTCAGACCCATCCTGGGAAGACGTCTCAGCTGGGCACTATGCAACAGGCTGAGAAGTATCCTGCATCAGATCAGATATTGCTCAAATGATGCTGCATCTCCAAATTATGTTGATAGTGGGCGACCTAATTTAGTCATGCAGGAAACGCGTGAACATGATACATGGAAAGGTGTAGAGAGCCTTGACTTGCCATCTGCTACAGAAGAAACTTGGATTCAGAAGGGAAATAACTTCATAAAATGGTTAAAAGACAATCCCCATATGGAGCTAGGAGAAAAATACACAGCAGTCAAGAAAGTCAAGAGCAAAGCAGACAATAAAATGGTTAGTGTTAAATAGTATTTTGAAATTCTTTACTGGTAATGGATTTGTTAGTACTGCTGTACATACAAAGATAGGACTTACCTGTCACTGCTAACATAAATAGTTTTTCATCTCATGTGCCACATTGCAGTGCAGGTGATTATTCCCAGCTATTTTTGTGTTTTTTGTTGGTTTCAGTCATGCCCTATTGAACAGCCATGTGAGATAGCTCAGAAATAATGTTACAAGTTAATAAAAGCCCATTTCTGAGCAGTCATTTGGCTGCTTGTGATCTCTCTTGTGTGTCTTCTGTACAGAGTCAGTTTTTTTCATGAGGAAGTACTGTATATGTGTGGCTTGGGTCAAGGAGTCCAAAAGTGTATATGATACTGCTTCCTGGTGGCAGTGGTGGTGTTATCTGGTGGTGGCACTGCTGCTACCTGGTGGCAGTAGTGGTGTTATCTGGTGGTGCTGCTACCTGGTGGTGAGGGTGCTACTACTTAGTGGTGAGGGTGCTACTACTTAGTGGTGAGGGTGCTACTTCTTAGTGGTAGTGGTGCTACTGCCTAATGGTGGGGTGGCCAGGCAGACCAACGATAGATCAAGAGTGCACTCCAGATGTCAAATGAGGGTTCAGAAGGTCTCATGTTTTTATAAATGGAATCTGTCAATCACTCTGGGCTATATTGAATATTCTTCTGTAAACACCCCCCCCTCCTCTAGCAATTATAAGAAACCTGCATTGATTACTTGGATAATGCCCCATGGCCCAGCTGCCAGTATACTGTGCCAAATTGTGTACGATCCTGTCCAATTGGCACAGCAGATATTGCCTTAGGAAGAAGTCAAATGATTCTACTTAAAAAGTGTTTGACATTTTAATTCAAGCCTGTAGGAGAGAGGTTGAACATATAGGATGCATTAATTAAATTTTAAATTTTGCCCCGAGGGGCGAGTTTATTGAGCAGCGCCACTCATCTTGTGAGTGGTCATACCGCCATAGCAGCATGTACAACACTCCCCAAAAGGAAGAAAACCTGCTGGGTTGTTCATCCTGTCACTTGTACCCAGACACAGCTGGGACTTGCTTAACTGTCTCAAGTGAACAGCTCCTTAAATGAGAAGATTACCATCTGTCAACCCTTCACAGCTTACGTTATCTTGCGGGTGCAAAATAGGGAAATCTTTTAAGAACAGTATCAATATTTGACAAATAGTGTTTTCCTAACTCAAACAATGTGGGGTTTATTATTCTACACATATTTCTAATGTCTCTCAGGTGTTCACATTCACGTAGATAGTGGTCAAGGCGGTGTCCGTCACTCATCACAAATTCTGCAACTTCGCTGATCAACAGTCGTTTCCATTCCATATCTCCATGGATATTTGTATCCAAGACGGATTCTCGCTATTACTGATTCTCTCCGGATGTATTTCATGATGAATTAAGTTATGCATTAATGCATTAAGTTATCCAATATCCATCCAGCAGTGCCCAGATGGTCTGCAGGTGCAACATAAACATATTGGTAACTAATGTTTATGTCAGAGTGACACTGTAGCTCAGTTTGGAGTATTGATGTATCAATCTTGCCCTTAAACACTGTTGATGTTAAGCTAAGAAGCCAGTTGGTGCAGTACTGAGTTTCATCATCTGTCAGGTTGGTAATTATTTTGAGAATATAAAAGTACTGTATTATTACTGTTGTTGTTATTATTATTATTATTATTATTATTATTATTATTATTATTATTATTATTACAGTATTATTATTATTATGATACCAAAGTAGTAGAAACTTTGATACCAAAGTTTCTAAGGTTAAGTAAAAGGTTTAAGGTTTATCTAAATGGCATAGATTGATAAATAATGATCTATTTATAATCAATTAATCCACTTTTATATGAGCAAGAACAGTAAAATGATTGCATTATATTTCTGTTATTTTTCATAGCCTCCATTGAAAAAATATCCCCCTCCTTAGGGCCAACATTTCATTGACTATCGACGAGTGAGGATCCGTGGTGGAGATGGCGGTGATGGCTGCATATCTTTCTTGAGCCTCTGCAGAAATGAGAAAGCTGGACCAGATGGTGCAGATGGTGGTAATGGTGGCCACATTGTCTTTGAGGTTTGTGTTTTAAGCTGTTTAATGTTGTCTTGGGGTTTCTTGCATGGTGATAACGTGAGATAAAAAATAATATTCAAATCCTAATATGCCTAATATTTCTTATATATATAATATATATAAGAAAAATTATTATGGTTTAATGCTGACCAAACCACTCATCAGAAGACGGAGAAATGACTTGATAATGGTCCAGGATGGACGGAAACATTGTTGTTTCTCCATCTTCTGATGTGGTTTGGTTTGGTTTGGAGTCACATTATTGTGACTCACCATCTGCTTATGGTTTAATGCTTACTACTAGTTTATTGGTGTATGAACATTAGCCTCACTGGGCAATATCTTGCATTTCAAACAGGCCAGATCTGTATAGGTGGTTATAATATCTATGCCCATACTATTCCCTTCACTCATCCTTTCCCTGATATTTTACTGATGAGAGGTAAATTTTGAACAATTGTAGGCAACACGCGGTGTCCGTAGCCTCAACCACATAAGTACATACATTCATGCAAGTCGAGGTGAGAATGGACGGGGTAAAGATTGCCATGGAAAAAATGCGGAAAACAAAATTATACAGGTTAGTAGTGCATAGCAATTTTGATATGTTAGTGTCTCATAGCTGCATTTATTGATGTGAATGTTCAGTCTTCAGATACAGTGTTTACTTAGTCATGTTACTTTGTCTACTTGTGTTCATCTGTTAATTTGTCTTTGTAATTAACTCATCTGTTAATTTGTCAACTTTGTGTTCATCTGTTAAATATTTTGCCCAGATGTTATTCAAAATATCATATTGCATGGATTATATATGTGTTTGAAATTGCAGGTGCCAATTGGGACAATATTTAAAACTGGAGGAAAAGTAGTAGCAAGTCTGGAAGCAGTTGGGAGTCTGTTCATAGCTGCACGAGGAGGAGCTGGAGGCAAGGGAAATGCTTTCTTTGCCACTGACGTGTAAGGCCTGAAAACACATTACAGTATCTCATGATTTATATCGAAGAGTAAAAAGAGAGAGAGAGTAGGTAGAGCTGATTGTGTTGTTATAAACCAGCAAGAAGTATTGGAGTGCATATATTCATGACCAAAAAATGTCTTGTAGCCATTTCTAGAACACAATACCACTTGATTTGCACCATTAAGAGAGAAGAACATTATGATGCTTCAGGCTATCCATTATTTTACAACCTGATAATGACTGAAGACAGGCTGGAATGTCTTCATTTTCTCGTTTTCAATGTGCTTGACCAAAACTGGCAAAAGTACTTACTGTATATGTATGAAGTGGAGCAACTAATATCTCACTAACATGTGGCGCCAGCATGGAATACTTATACATTAGGGGATTTTATTCCAAGAGGGATTTATTGATTAGGTGGATTTATTGAATTTATTATATAAAATAGGTATGTATGCTCTGCAGGAAGAAGAGCATATATACAGTACCTGCATTTGACTTGCTTCCATGTTTTTATTTCAGTGATCAAGCCCCACTAATTGCTGAATTTGGGGGCAATGGAGAAATGTTCGAGTATGAAGTTGAGCTGCGAACAATGGCAGACGTGGGGCTGGTGAGGATTGTTTACTGATTTTAATATGTTTTGTGCTGTGCAGGAGTGAGGTGGTGGTGTGTGGTGTGTAGGTTGAGGCTATCTTGAGATTATCTTGAGATGATTTCGGGGCTTAGTGTCCCCGCGACCCGGTCCTCAACCAGGCCTATTATTTCGGACCTACAGGTATTATTAGGCTGTGGAACATCCTGAGGCTGTGTTCAGGATAAAGGATCATTGAACAGTACTTAGTATGAGGTGTGTTTAGGATGAGATTATGTACTGTGTTTAAAGGGGAGGTTTATGTTGTGCTATGAGTGAGGTGCTGTAAGTTATAATGCCAGGCCAGTACAGGTTGGTAATACGGAGCATGTATTTGGAAGAAGATGAGAAAAATGATATGATTAGAAGGTCATTTAAATGTTGGTGACCAGTGTTTTGTACATTTGAACCAACCAACCAGTTTATTGGGAAATGAGATCAAAGCATTAGGTGGAAGACAAGTTTTGCCTTCAGTACTGTATAATAATACATTATTTTTAACTGAATAGTTTTTAGGTTTCCTATTTGTGAATTAGTTTTTTCTGTACAATATCATGTTTGTTTATACTTATGGTTTGTTGCAGATTGGATTCCCTAATGCTGGGAAATCTACACTCTTGCGTGCAGTGTCCAGAGCACGGCCCAAGGTGGCATCTTACCCTTTCACTACACTGAACCCCCACGTTGGCATGGTCCACTATGCCGACCACCATCAGTTAGCAGGTAATGTAGGTCTCTGCTACGTTATCTGCAAGTGACAGTAGTTTAACTGAAAAATATAGTTATTCTAGAATCTCTGAAAGGCAGAAGAAATTGAAATACCACACAGTTCATGAAACTTCCCATAGTTCAGTAAACTTCCCTAAGTTTAGGGAACTCTCCACATCTTGGGGAAATTCCCCACAGACCAGAAAACTTCCCAACATATATATAAAACTGTCTCATAATTCAGGAAACTCCACTCAGATCAGTAAGCTTTGCCCATTCCCCCCCCCCCTCTGCCCCCCCCCCTCTGCCCCCCCCCCCCCCCCTCTAGGCTGAAATTTCTCCACAGATTTGTTAAACTCCTCACAGATTTGATCTATCAGGAACCTCACCAAAGTTCAGAAAACTCCCTGCAACTCAAGAAACTACTCGTAGCTTGGATAAGTTCCAAAAACGTAAAGAAATTCCCCAAAGCTCAATAAACTCCACATTTCATGAATTTCTCTCCAGATTATGAACTTCTAGCATGACTAATTTAATTAGTTAAGGATTATTGTTAGCTAATAGATAAACAGTAGATATTAAGTTTGCTCATACAATATCTAAATTATATGCTTTTGGCTATTTCTATATACAGTATAATGCATTGCAGTATATAATTTTGTTTCCTTCATAGTTGCAGACATTCCAGGTCTGATTGAGGGTGCCCATAAGAACCATGGTTTGGGAATAACATTTTTACGACATATTGAGAGGTGCACGTGTCTCCTCTATGTTATTGATACTTCACAGCCAAGACCGTGGGAGCAACTAGAGGTTCTCATGTGAGTCTGACTGTTTTCTTGTTTATGAATTTTACATGTCACTGTATGAGCTACATCTTAATATTTATATGCTATGCTCAACTGTCCCTTTTAAAATTGGTCTTGCATGTTTCCTCGGCAAATGTTCTTGTCTTATTATGTATACACGTGAGTAAAATTTGGTTCAAAATACAGGTAGTGTTTGATGTAGAGTGTGGACAAGTCTAATCTACTTGCTCTTGTTTCTTCTATACTGTATTTTCTGTAATACGGAGCCGAGTCTTTGTTCTCCCTGTCGGAAATTTAAAAAATGGCTTAGTGGTGATGACTGCGTGGATGTGCAGACCACTAACACAAATAGCTTCGCCAACAAGGCTGTCACCAGGCCAACCTGAAAGGCCCACTAGTGTGGTAGAGTTTGGGGGTAGCAACATCATCTATGTAAAAAACAAGGCTACACACATATGGCATAGCTGATGTGTGAGAAAGCAGACAATTCCTATTAGAAATGGTTATTATTTTAACTTGCAGGAGGCAGACATTTCATGAGCTAAATGGAATTGGTTATCCACCCATCAATTACTGGATAGATAAGATTGTAATTATACGTTGATTTCAGGTATGAGCTGGAGCAGTATCAAGTAGGTCTCTCAAAAAGGCCTCATGCAATAGTGGCTAACAAGATGGATTTACCAGAGTCTCAGGTTAGTCATCCTCCTCCTCTACCTATATTGCAGTAGGCTTCATGGATTGGATTGGATTGATATTAACCAATAAAACCCCCCCCCCCTTTTTTTTTTTTTTTTTTTTTACCCCTCCCAAATTATAAACATTAAAAATTTATGCTCTCCGAAATATAAGGTGATTTAATGGTACCGAGTACAGTATTAAAATAAATTGGAGATGATTATTAAAAAAAGAATTTAGTGTATTTCTTTATTATTTATTTACATAAACATATTGACGAGTTAGTGGAAAATAGGTACCATATGATACATGTTTAGAGAATACAGTATGTAAATACTGTAGTGGAAATTTTGCTTTATTGGTGGAAATATTACTTGTATCATCATAATAGTGCTTAAATTGTGAGAATATTCCTTGTATGTTTATGTAAAGAAAGTGTTTTGGTAGACAAATGAGGGGTGTTTGTTTCTTAATATTGTAGTATATTATCTCCCACTGTGCCCTTCACTGGCTTTCAGTATATCTTCAGTGTAGTTATCTTATGGTAATCTTTGTATTGCAATTTATTTTTGAGAGGAGTTAGTTGATTTGTTTATTTGTGGGTATATTTTTACTTAATAATAATAATAATAAGGTTGATGATTTATGCATAAAAAAGGTTCAGGTTGTTGACCAATCCACACACTAGAAAATGAAGGGACGACGACATTTCGGTCCGTCCTGGACCTTTCTCAAGTCGATCAATCGACTTGAGAATGGTCCAGGATGGACCGAAACGTCGTCGTCCCTTCACCTTCTAGTGTGTGAATTGGTCAACATACTTCAGCCACGTTATTGTGACTCATCGCCTGCATAAGGTTCAGATTACTGTGATTACTTAGTAGGTACAGTATTTATATTTGTTGCCACTAATTTCTATCAAACTTAGGAACATCTGACATTCAGCAAGAGCTTTTCTTCATTACTGATGAGTGTATGAAATGTTAACATACTAAACATATGACCTAGACAAAAAGTTATTAAAACAATACTGATGAATTTCTCTCTGCAGGACAATCTGAAGGAATTGGCTTGGCATGTTGATCTGCCTTTAGTTCCAGTCAGTGCCAAGATGGGTGACCAAATTTCTCAGTTGTTGGCTCTCATGCGACTTCTTGTTGACCAAAAAGTTGAAAAAACAATATCACCCTATGCGGATTCTCCCATATCTGTGGAACAAATATGTACCTAAATATATTGAACATAATTCACAATAATATGGCTGCAAATTTAGACACCCGACCCACAGATCTGAAAATAAAGAAAGTGACAACACTTCAGTCCATCGTGGACCATTATCAAGTTGTGCGCTTGATAATGGTCCACGACGGACCGAAATATTGTCACTCACTTTATTTTCTGATTAATGGGTTGGGTACCAAAACATATAAATTTGTTTTCTCACTTTTATTCTTCACAAGATGTAAATACTATAGACTGACATTTCGGTACTCTATCATGCATGTCTCCTAATCAGGTTTGTATTTAAAAAACAAATACGTATACTGTACATGTATTTTTATTACAATATTGTATAAAAAAAGTCAACAAAATTGTTTAATCTTATGAAAACACAGATTTTCATCATTTGTATTAGAATAAGTTTTCACATGCATTTTAATGATAAAAATAATAGTGTCTTGTGTTGAGGAAATAGTTCCTCTGGCTAAACAACAGTAAGGCTTGTTGGTACCTTAAGGGTGTCTTGTATTTCTCAAGTTTGTTCTTCTAATTAGCTTGACAGCTATGAAATATAAGTTGCTGTTAATGTTGGTAAGTTTCTCATTTATTGAGTCACCAAAATATAATTTAAATGAACAAGTACTGATCAAAACACTATATAGTATTTCTACTTGTTTAATTCCATTTTTGGTTTGTACAGTACGGGGTATACAGATATAATAAATATTGTCAGATTTGGATTTCAAAAGAAGTTATCATGTGAACATCATCCACAGGGGATATACTCTCCTTTTATACTGATTACATATGAAAAAAAATTGACTAATTTTTAGTCACAAATTTGGACAGCTCTCACAAGACTTCATGTTTAGATTACCGCCGGTGTGGTGAGGAACCAGGAGGAAATGGATTTATAATACAACCATAAAAGTTTTTCAAGCTTTGTTATTATTCATTCAAAAATGAATATACAGTACAGTATAAGTATAAATATTCCTTTTGTTACTTTTATTATCCTCGGGTATTAACATAAATGTACAGTAAGGAAGAGTAGTACCTCAACAGACACAAAGTAAGAGTACCACACAAGACAATGTACACCATTCGGTCCAACCACTTGGACAGGATGGTAAAGCGATGGTCTCACAACTTGCAAGGTCGGCGTTCAATCCCCCAATGGTCCAAGCTGTTGGGTACAATTCCTGTTTTTGTTCTGGAAGACAGGACACCACGAGCGTAGCTCTCATCCTGTAACTACACTTAGGTAATTACCAACAGCTCTCACTGTAACTTGAACTAAGAGAAACCAATCAGACACTAGTTGAAGAGTGCAGTAGCCTTTGTGTGGTGTCTCGACCTAACGATCTAGTGGCATAGACTATGCCCTCCGTAGTCTATGCCACTATGATACTGGGGTAGTTGGAGAAGTTCTCAAGCCCCAAACATTGAGCCACTTCCCGACTAGCACTCCATAACCAATGGGTCCTCTGTAAGTAGTAGTAAAGTGAACTAGTGAACCATAACACTGACATTGAGATTACCTATGATGTCTTAAGCTCTTTCCAAGCCTTCAACTGTGGGCTAAAAGCCAACCCATACTATGATAATTAACTGAAATATGGTAACCCTTCGACAACAAGATGATCTGTAAACCTAAAAGCATCATCTTCTCTAGGTAGCTAAACAGAATCTAACCAAAGCTAGATCTAGTATACTCCTTAAATATGTGACAGGCCTAGCCAGACATAACTATTGGAAAGTTATGTTTGGTGATCTGAAACTAAAGTGAAAAGTTTGAACCCAAATGAGCAATATAATTCTCACACACCGGTTAATAGTATTTTGATCAGCAGACTATTGGATGGCAGGTTGCCGCATCCTCCTACAACATAGGTTTTCGTGGAGAGCGAGGCAATGACCCACTTGTGGTCGTAACAATGTCAGTTGCTTTGGTTTTACTCTACATATAGATAGCTAGGAACAGAAGAGTATAAAGAAAACCATAAGGGTTTTATCATTTATGATAAATTTATCATAACAAATGGCAAATCACAAATACACAAGTTTAGCAACAACTAGTGACATTTTTGCTATTGCTTTTGTGCAATCAGAATGTGGAAATACCTCAGGTACCATGATGAACTGTAGTTTTCTGTTATATAGTACAGTGGGACCTTGATTATTTGGACTAATTGATACCTCCAGATGTCTAGATAACTGAAGAAAAAATCAAGATTAAATTATTTTTTATTTTATTTTAAGTCACATGCTAAAAATATCTGTAATAGTTTTTTAAGGGCTGCACCAATGTATATGTAGTAAACCAATGAAATTTGTGTGTTTTTGGTATAAATAAGTGTCCTCCACTACAAAATTGTGTAGAGACTTTAAAGTTAATGGAGTTAACCTCCATAAATTAGGTATGTTTCAGTTAATGGGTGTTGACACTTGAACATTGTTATACAGTATCTGTAATCTGAGAATCAAGAAAATGGGGATTCGGATAAATGGGCAGTCCACAGTACAGTACTTGATAAATACAGTCATGAAGTGTTGTGCATAGATAGAAATCTGTCGTATAATACGTATTATACAATTCCTATAGGTACTCAGAATGGTGGTACATGTAGATTGCTATACAAATAATAAACTTAATTTTAATTAATAAAGGACTATTAATTTTGTAGAGGGCCTGCAAAATTAAGAAGGCAACAATCAAATTAACTTTGCCTTAGCCTATTACTGTGCATGTTTCACCTAAATGTTAAGATTGTGTATGTTAGGTTAAGATTATACAGTACAACTTTGATTCAACAAACTACATGGGACCAACCTTAGTTCATTGTAGTGAGGGATTCATTTCGACCAGAGATGCCTCCAGAATGTATTTTCCATGCCCTATGGGCTAATTTTACTTAGCAAAATTTTCATTCCAACCTATAATATAATGTACAACTACCAAATGAACATGTCTGCAAAAAAAAAAATTTAACCACATCTAGTTTACCGGGTATTTCTCACGTCCCCAACCTCAAACTCATTTTCAAAAGGTAGCAGAACCGTACCTGAGTGAACAAAAACCTTGCCAACTGAAAATGCAAACAAACCATAGAATTTGGTTTCAAATATCTTCAACAGATTTTGCAAGGCTTCAACTATTTCTTGTAATGTTGAGTCCTACAACAATCATCAAAAAAGTGACTGGAGCCATATTACCTTTCATTCCCTAATATTTCAACACACTATGGGCTGATTTCACTAAGCGAAATTTTAATTTCAACTTGTCATATGAAGGACAATTACCAAAGAACCTGTCTGTAACAAGATTTAACTATATGTATCGGGAAAACATAGCACATGGTGAAGTAAGGATCGTTAAACTTAAAACAATTTATTGTGATTACTTTTCACTATACAAACATAATCTTCATCTTCTATACATTATTTAACATGGTGGAGAGAAAGTCTAATGTTATACATGACATATATTTCATACGCAAATCATACACATCTATGCGCTGCTATTATACATCTGGGATACACAGGAAAGAGCATGTATTACAAAATATATCAATAGTTTGTAAATATTTTGGTGTCATTGTTTGCAGCTCAAAAATTCTATTATTGTCAATACCTCAAAAATTAGAATGCTACATTTACATATGGCCCAAATTTGTTTAATTTTAGCTAATGTTTAGCAAAGGTTATGTGTATTGTTGGTAATGAGTTGAACACCACTTTAAAAGAGGATTGCTTCTTTGGTTACACTGCCTTCTTGGTAATTAAGGTGACAGAACATTATGCAGTGATGTGGCTTTAAGACGTCTTGAAGTGGTGTGACAAACCTTACAGTACATCTTAGTAGTGGGACCTTACAGCATATCTTAGTGGAATGACATGATGGTGTATACCTTAACAGTGTGACCTGATGACATGTCATGGTGTTGTGGCCTTATGACACATGAAGACGATGAATCACAGCAACGTGGCTGAAGGGTTGATACCCATCCCACACATCTGAAAATGAAGAAACGACGACGTTTCGGTCCGTCCTGGACCTTATAAAGGCGTGTAATGTGTCTTAGTGGTGCTTCATTATAACACATCCCAGTGGTGTGGCCTCATGGCACATCTTAGTGGTGTAAAAGGACTTAATATTGACACTTGTGGCACTCTGTGATCCTGTGCTTCCGATCCGAGAGATGCTCTCATATCCATCTATATATCCTCAAAGTTATTCTAGCTTATCTCTCTCAGTTTCTGTAATAGTCTAATGTGTGGGACCATGTCAAATTCCTTCTGACAGTCTAGGAAGATGCATTCTGCCTATCCCTCCCCTTTTCTGTTTTAGGGCTGTGGTCTTGCTGCAAACCTACAGAATGTTTTACAGATATGACTATGGTGGTGTTAACAAATGGTGTCATTTTTTATATACTCTGTAAGTTTTCTTTTGGTTATTATGACAAGAACCTTACATGGAATATTAATGAGTGATACTCAGTAGCCTATTTTTGTATATAGGAACTATATTGGCTGTTTTTTATACCTCTGGCAATTCTCCGGTGTTATTTAATACTCCCACACACTCCACTACAATGCCATGTTATTATACTGTCACATTCCACCACAATGTTATATCATTATACTACCACACACTTCACCACACAAGTCATATTATGTTACCACACCATTCTACAATGCCCATCACTATACTACCACACCACTAACCCATATTATACTACCACACCAGTCCATTATACTATCACCCCCACCATTTCATTATACTGCAACACACATCATCATATCATTCCACAAGATGCTCACTATACTATCACACCTCTCATTCACGCAGCAACACAGCCCACCACAGAGCCACACACTGCACCACATTGTCATGTGGAATGACCACATTGTATGTGAAGTATGTGAATGATCACATACTTCTGTATTTTGCCACATCACTGCTACAGCTATGAGGCGCCAGCTGACAAATCTCCGCCTTACAGAAGACACGAGGGAAGGGGGGCCTAATTGTCTACAACAGGAAGTTACTGTGGGTAAAACAGTGGGAGTAGAGTATTGGCCGTCAGCCAAGGACTGGAGACCAGTTGGGCGGCACAGGATGTCAGGAGAACAGCACCAGACATCAGGAGTGTTCCTTCGGGCGTCAGCAAGACTGAGGACCTCGTCAGCCAGGAGAAAGATGTCACCCAAGCGGCGCCA
This sequence comes from Procambarus clarkii, assembly GCF_040958095.1. NCBI lineage: Eukaryota > Metazoa > Arthropoda > Malacostraca > Decapoda > Cambaridae > Procambarus > Procambarus clarkii. Next base: position 22,791,618 of record NC_091224.1, read on the forward strand.
GATGTCAGGAAGAGTGAGGACTTCGACAGCCAAGAGGCAGAGGTCAGTACGGCGGAGAACCCGCTGTTGGTGACCGCCCTCTGGGATCCTGTAGGAGAAACGCCAGTAAGTATGCAATTATCACAAGAAGGTACCAAGTCGGGAAGACTAAGTAGCACCATCTATCGAAAGAAGGAAGATACTCCTGTCTATCGAAGGAAGGAGACACTCTAGTCAATATCATTTCTGTATTCTGGATCATGAAACATTCTCGTGCCCTGGAACACGAAACATTCCCATGTCCTGGAACACGAAACATTCCCATGTCCTGGAACACGAAACATTCCCATGTCCTGGAACACGAAACATTCCCTGTCCTGGAACAAGAAGCATATATATATATATATGTCTTTTTTTGTATAATCTTATGTATATAGCTAAGTGGAAATAATTCGTATTTTAAGCTATAGTTAATTATGAATGATAAAGAATCTGAATCTGATTTACCTGAGGAGCACTATCCCTAGTGGCCTCGATGAGGACAGAAAGCCGGCGGCTTGTCGAAAGTCCCCCCATTTGCCTTGATCTTTTCCAGGGGCCAGATTCACGAAGCAGTTACGCAAGTACTTACGAACCTATACATCTTTTCTCAATCTTTGGCGGCTTTGTTTACAATTATTAGACAGTTAATGAGCTCCGAAGCCACGGGAGACATTTCCTGTCACGCAGGGTGCAGTCGCGCCTCCACAGATCTCCAGTATCAGCTCTTGATACTGGTAATGGCTCAAAAGGGCCACCACTTACGGGCTATTCATGCCCGTGCCACCTCTTGGGTGACTTAATCTTTATCAATCAATCAATCAGCTCCGAAGCACCAGGAGGCTGTTTATTACAATAACAACAGATGATTAGGAAGTTTTCATGCTTGTAAACTGTTTAATAAATGTAAACAAAGCCGCCAAAGATTGAGAAAAGATGTACGCGTTCGTAAGTACTTGCGTAACTCCTTCGTGAATCTGGCTCATATATTGTTTCCAGCTATGAAGTGGGAATGACGTCACATGATAACCATAGCAACCCTTCCTTATGACTCCCTGTTGACCTCTTGTTAGTCGTAAATTCTGCCACTAGATGGCACCATTACCTCAGACACGCCAACAATTCCCCGTGAACACCGATAATGAACGACAAGAACAGCACATCGTACACACCAACTGATTTATACGACCAACAAAATATAAGGTAAAGGAAATTTATCATTAATAGAAGTATTTCCACCTCATATAACTGGAAGACATCGTTCTATGCAGAGGAAGAACAGAGGAGCGGCAGGCCATAAGGAGCGGTGTTGATCCTGGCAGTGACGTCACCCATAGGCGGGTAGTGACGTCACCAGTGGGCGGGGCAGTGACGTCGCCAGTGGGCGGGGCAGTGACGTCGCCAGTGGGCGGGGCAGTGACGTTGCCAGTGGGCGGGGCAGTGACGTTGTCAGTGGGCGGGGCAGTGACGTTGACAGTGGGCGGGGGACAGTAAGCACCATGGTATATTTTCATACTCCCCATGGTAATAACTTACACCCAACTGTCAGGGGCGCTTTACAGCTGGGTGGACAGCGCTTCGGATTCGTAGTCCTGAGGGTCCGGGTTCGATCCCCGGTGGAGGCGGAGACAAATGGGCAAAATATTTCTTTCACCCTGATGCCCCTGTTACCTCTAATGCACTAATAGGTAATACCATAGGTACCTAGGAGACATCTAAGTTCTAGGTGTGTTGTGGTGGTGGGAGAGGCGTTGAGTTCATCTACACCAGATACACAATTAAGACACACGGATATGTACACAGAGGTGTAACCCACTTCTTGGTGTATACACAGAGTTTACTTTGGTCTCCGGCACCATTCCTTCCTCCGTCCCATCCCAAATCCTTATCCTGATCCTTACCAAGTGCTATGTAGTCGTAATTCGTAATGGCTTGGCGCTTTCCCCTGATACACCTATCTCCGACTATGTTCAGTACTCTGAATTAAGTACACTTGCTGGTTGGTCAGTAAGCAATTGTGGTCGCCTTAATAATAACCAGAGGTTGATGAACCTGATGGATTTTACATCAAACCAAATTACGGGCTATTCATGCCCGTGCCACCTCTTGGGTGGCTTAACCTTCATCAATCAAACTATCAGATCATGCTACAGTCACCCTGAACCAGACTATGACTCACAATGGTATTTACAAAAATAAAGAGTATATATAGGTTGCTTTTAGAGCACGTAGATCAGTAATGGCGCAGGGCGGAGAAATTCTCTTGGTAATTAACCTTGATAACTACCTTAATAATTACACATAATTGTACCTAGTTCACTCGTTAGATTATTCGCTTTCGGTAATTATGTGGTACCGTTTTTCCGGTAACTTTGGTACAGTTTTCACCTGTCACTAATTAATAGACCTGAAAAATTTACCAAATTAAGCACACTATTAACTATGGAAAATTTAACATTTTTATAATACCCAATTCCTCTGAAACCGATGTTGAGAGTAAAAGGCATTGTTACACACGATAGTGAATAATCCGGGGTAAGAAGAAGTTGGGAATATGGTAATTAGTCTTGCTAACTGATGCATGATTTATTTATTGATAGATCACCTGTAATGGGGAAAAAATACAATAACTATAGGCTTTATACATACGGATAATAAAAATCCATCTGGATAAAATCATAAGGATTCACGAAGCAGTTACTTACGCAACTGTACATCTCTCAATCTTTGGCTGTTTTGTTTACTATACTGTTTAATAGCTCCTAAACACACAGTAGGCTGTTTATAGCAATAAACAGCCGTTTATCGAGTACTTTCTTTCATGTAGAGATTATCACCAGCTGGGAACGGACAAAAAACTGAACTATATTTTTATAAATATTTAAATAAAACCCGGTACTTCTTTGTAATGCCTTACAGACATAATACGACGTAATATATGAGAGCACTGAACCGCCTCTTGTGGTGCGCGGGAAACGACTCCATCCACCATTAAAATTATAACTTCATAATGACATCATAAACCATGCATGCAATATATAAAAAAAATATCCCTAGTTTTCCATCGGTTGAGTTTGTTTAAAGAGAATCAATAAGGTAGATAGGTCAAACTTTTCTCAGGTCAAACTTTTCTCAAGACTTAGGCTGTTCTCAGACATGTTGACGTTTTGGCGGGCGGCGCACTGACCTGTCAGTGTCTGGTGTACAAGTGGAGGGAGAACACTGTTGTCCTCTCCCTTCTCCAACACCTGTCTAACAGATAGTAGACGGTGGAAGCAACGGTATCTACCATGTCCGTGAGATACTCCATACGGATACAACTCAACCCAGGTAAACTTGCTTGAGAAATCATTTCTGTATCGATAACTATTGTAATTCACAGCAATGTTGGTGATGACAGTAACTGAATGCAAGATAGGAAATGGTTTCTTTTAATTAACAAGTTATTCAATGTACTTGTAGTTTCTGTCACAGTAGTGTCTTATAAAGAAAACTTCATAAAGGTACGTCTTTCATCTACACTATTGGAAGTTTCTTTTCCCCGTGCAGTTGGTTATGGCTGCCAAATATTTTGAAAGGTTCGTTTGGCAGAATTTATTTTTGACAAACCCACGTTGAGAGGTTTTTACAGGATTATGCACTAATGAATGCACGGGTGAATGATTTCCTCCATGAGCTTGCTGTCTCTGCAGATGTGTAAGGTTAAGCTGATTGGTTTGTATGTTGATTAGCTTTGTATAACTTTAAACATTATCTGCTAGCAGTATACAGTTTAACTGAGGCTTAAATATACATTTTCAGGATAAAAAATATTTTTGTATGCTTCATAGATGCTATCTTTACCGTGTAATATCTTCATCAGTTCTGTGCTATGTATAGTTAACCCAAACAACGATTTTATTATAAACAAATAAATGTACATTATAACAATAGTCATCGAATGCTGAAATACCTTTTCCAGCCTCTTATCTGATAAAAAAGCAGTTTTCTATGACATAATTAAGGCATAAACTTGAGGAAATATCTGGTTGTGGCTTCCCTGGCCAAGGGAAACCCATTGTGGAGAGATGCCTCGCCCAGTGACGCGCTACCACAGTTTATTGGGTGGTTAAGTCTGCCTCAGTCCACCTGCGACGCTCCTGCCTTAAGCTGCAGGTGCACACATGGAAACCTAGGTTGAAAATCCTTAAGACATTGACACGGTGCAGGAAACTAGGTTGAGACTAAGTTCACAATGAAATCATAGCGTCATGTATCTAATTAAATAATATAATGGGATCGAATCGCATTCCTGGAGTGCCCAGGCACAGGCAGACCTATTGATGTAGAGTAGCACGTGAAGATGATCATCCGAACACCGCTTCTGTGCCAGGTAAGTCCACTATGGGCTCACCATAGCCCGTGCTACTTGCCCCACTCCTGTGCCAGGTAAGTTACGGGCTCACCGTAACCCGTGCTACTTGCAACTTGTTCCGAATAGCTGAATCTATAACAACAACAGCGAAGATGATGATAACAATAATTGATGATGATTCATTAGAATGTGTGTACAAGGGAATATAAGAGGAAGGAACACTTGAAGGGGACAGTGGCTACACATACATGTGTATCCACTACTATACAAAACGTTTCGGGCAAAAGGCGCACTAAGTGGAGGGGTAAGGCAAATATGATTATGGTAACATTATTACGGTTACGATAATGTTATTAACAATATCACTGGCTGTTACGTAGGTTTACATGTCCGGGAGGCTACATAAATGAGTGAAATGTTCTAGGCACAGTTTGGGAATGTGTTCTGAAGGCTGTGCTGGTGTGTTGTTTGTTCCCTACCCCTCCCCACCCCCCACCCCCACCATGCCTCTCTCGCCTCCCCCCCACCCACCTTGCCCCTCTAGTATCCCCCCACCCACATTGCCCCTCTAGCCTCCCCCCACCCACCCACCTTGCCCCTCTAGTATCCCCCCCACCCACATTGCCCCTCTAGCCTCCCCTCACCCACCCACCTTGCCCCTCTAGCATCCCCCCCCCACCCACCTTGCCCCTCTAGCCTCCCCCCACCCACCTTGCCCCTTTAGCCTCCCCCCCACCCACCTTGCCCCTCTAGCCTCCCCCCCCCCCACCCACCTTGCCTCTCTAGCCTCCCCCCCCCACCCACCTTGCCCCTCTAGCCTCCCCCCCACCCACCTTGCCTCTCTAGCCCCCCCCCCCACCCACCTTGCCTCTCTAGCCCCCCCCCACCCACCTTGCCTCTCTAGCCCCCCCCCCTTGCCTCCCCTGGGTAGGCAATATTCAAATCTGCTCTCACCCAGCGGTTCTGGGAGGGCATTGTTGATCGCCAATATTGAATAGCAATTGAGCGGGCAACTCCAATATGTCGGGGCCGCTTGGTTCGTCAGCTGGCTCTGACGCCTTCCGCCCGGCCACCGTCACCACCACAGTGATGACACCACAACCACTACCACCACTACTACAACACCACAACCACCATCTGAATGAGCATTCATTTAGGCCCCTTAACTCGACGTTTGGTTCATCCCTCAGCGCCAGTTCTGCTTACCAAAAATGGCCCACTAGATACTCAGATTACTTCACCACCACAACCACCACTACTACACCACCACAACCACCACTACTAACACCACCACCGCCAGCGCCATCGGCAGCACGTGGGACGCTAGCAAATATAAGAACATCGGTTCGAAACCTAAATCAGGACTCATTGACGATGATCTATTCAACATTTATTATACCAGTACTGGAATACGCAGCACCGGCATGGAACCCCACACCTCGTGTAGCATAAAGGCAAAATTGAAAAATATAAATGTTTGCAACAAGATTCGTGCCAGAGCGCAGAGGGTTAAATTGGGAAAATAGGCTAGTGGAACTAAATCTCAGACCCCATGAGGCTAGAAGGACCGGAGGGGGATATGATCACAACATATAAGATAACGAGGGGAGTAGATAAGGATAGCCTCTTTAAATTTAGAGAAAGTAGGACAAGAGGACGAGTGGAAGCTGGGAAAGTAAATGAGCCGAAGGAATGCAAGGAAATACTCTGGTCCAGGATAACATTAGCAGCATATGGGAAGTTGGCAAATATAAGAACATCATTTAAAAATCTCGACAAGGAGGCTTTAAAGTCAAATACTGCCAATATGAAACCATTACTTGAGTATGCAGTACCAGCATGGAGCCCACACCATGCGAACTTGAGAAAGTTCAGAGGTTTGCAACTAGATTAGTACCAGAATTGAGAGGGCTAAGCTATGAAGACTGATTGAACTCGCCCTCAACACATTAGAGGAGAAGATACGATGATGATATGACCACTATATACAAGATTCTGGGGGGAATAGACCTGTTGACCAAAGAAGCCTATTTAAATTAAAAGGAGGTAGCAGAAGGGGACATCCGTGAAGGCTGGACACACACTTGAATCGTAGAGATGTAAGGACGTTCTAGCGCCATGTAGCCTTGGGCGACAAGATGAAGGCATTGAAGGAAGAGTTACTGAAGCCAATTCCATCTACAACTTTCAAAAATTAATATGATGAAAACGTTAATGTTGAGATCGGTAATTAGCGCGCCAGGTATAAACCCGACGCGCTAATTACCTATCTCAACATTAACGTTTTCATCATATTTATTTTTGAAAGTTGTAGATGGAATTGGCTTCAGCAACCCCTTCAATGCATTCATTTTGCCGACCAACGCTACAGAAGGAGAGATAAATATTAATATACCCATCCAAGACTCGCCCTGCTACATGACACTGAATCAGTGTCAGTTCCTCACAATTACCTGTCAAAATATGAACACAATTCTAAATACGTCTGTAACTTATCTGTAAGTAAATATTACCTTTTTTAAGTGTATCAACAAATGTCCTTGTCCCTTACTCAGGGTGTTTCAGGGTACTTGGAAACTTAGCATTAGTAAGTTAGTATTAGCACATCCCTATATACTGACCTCCCCCTGCCTCCCATGGCCTCACCTGGCTGCCCCCTGGCCTCACCTGGCTGCCCCCTGGCCTCACCTGGCTGCCCCCTGGCCTCACCTGGCTGCTGCTGGCCTCACCTGCGGCGTGGAGGTTGTGGAGGTAGGAGGCGGCTCTGAGCTTGACCTTGATGGTGGTGTTGGTGCTGAGCTGGTGCGGCCCCAACGTCAGGCGACACTCGGCCACCACCTGGCCCCCAGCTGCTGATACCTGTGGGGGACCACACGTGTTAGCCAGGGTGTGGGGGGTGGTCGTAGGGGTGATTGTTGTGAGGCTGTTCGGGGGGGAGGGCGAGGCAGTGTGGGAGATGGGGGGAGGGCGAGGCAGTGTGGGAGATGGGGGGAGGGCGAGGCAGTGTGGGAGATGGGGGGAGGGCGAGGCAGTGTGGGAGATGGGGGGAGGGCGAGGCAGTGTGGGAGAAACATGCAGAAGTAACTTGAGGCCTTTTGAACTGTGTGAGAGAAGAGCAAGTCGGTACGCAAAGCGTGCCACGGAGACGTGTGGGTGTAAGAGACAAGCCTAGTACCACAGGGATCCGCACCTCGACCGTTACTCGCATGTGGTCATGACTCCAACAACGGGGGTTCAGCATGTCAGTTTACGCCGAGGACTCGGGGCGGTATAACCATCCACACCAAACGAAGGTTACAGAATGCTCCAGCTGGGAAAACCACGCTATTGTGATGTCCTAGTGTAGTGTACTCCCGTTGCTCCTGGCAACGGTAGGAATAGCATCGGAAAAAATAGCTGCTTAATTTGAATCCAACTGTAGTGTGTGTGACGGGCCATCAGGCCGGTACAAGATGACGGCAACGACAAGAGATCAAGAAGACATAATTCCCGGACTATACATATATTCCTCCCAGCATGGAGTACCCCCTGACTAAGAAAGTACTCGGTAATGACACACCGTAAAAAATCTGACCTAAGCAACCCACCAAAGGACAGGAAGCAAGTCGATAGAAAACGTGAATATTTGTAAGACATGACTTTCCTTCATAGGTTGAATTTGTAACGTTGTTTACGATAGCGTAAAAGAACGCGACCTATTAATTGAGGGGATGGGTTGGTGTGACATACCGCAGGTGTTATCAGGCAGGTGGCTGAGCTGAGACGGCTGCACCACCAGGCAACAATGTCCAGGGAACTAAGCTTCTCGCTGAAGACAGTTACAACACGCGACATGATTGCCGCTGTGAAATGTTCTCGGAAGCACTTGAGAATCAGAAAGAGTAGCACGCTAGTGGACGGGTTGAGAGGACACGGGGTGGACACTAAAACGAACCACAATGAGGTAAAGAAGCACTTCTTCACTATAACAGAAAGCGGAGGTAGTTGATGCTAACCCTATACAGAGGTAAGAGTAGGTATGATAACCAAGAGTGTTGTGAACCATTATTATATTGGACGATTGGCGACTGGAAGCGGGGCCCAGGAGCCGAAGCTCGCCCTCTATGTACATAGAGGCGAGTATACACGCGCGCACACTTGCAGTGTTTCACAACTTGAGTAAATCAAAATAAATTAGTTTACCGCAAAATATATAAGAGAAGAATGTAATTATAATAACATAATTACGGCGGATTATCATAAACAGATAATTGTATATTTTATGACTGTGTAATCCACAACAATAATTGCTTACTAATTTCAGCGTTTTAATTATAATTGGAGAGGGAGTGATGAAATGGGGGATAGAGTGGGAGAGGGAGGGAGAGAAGGGGTAGAGGGAGGGAGAGATAGAGGGGGAGAGGGAGACCCAAACGTGGAACAGGGAGATACAAAAATGGGAGAGAGAGAGAGAGAGACGGAAGAGAAGAGTAAGTGATAGGTAAACGGAGAAGGGATAGGTAGCTGCACAGAGATATATCCATGTGTTTAATTGATTGTTTATATTTGAATAAGTAGGTAGACAAACACACATAAAGCTAAACAGCGATACACACACACTCAGCCCTCGTATGCAGAGTTATTATTCATTCATTCATAAACGTAATTATATTTTCCCCCAAAAATACAACGATATGCAAATAAAAATGCAATACAAGGTGCAATATATATATATATATATATATATATATATATATATATATATATATATATATATATATATATATATATATTATAATAATAATAAAATTAGAACTATACAATATAATACAATGAGTAGAACTGTACAAATCAAGATATACAAAAATACAGTACGAGCAGCTGTATTAAAATAAAATACAAAAAGCTGTATTAAAATACAATACAAGCTGTATTAAAATACAAGAAACTATCAAAATGCAGTACAAAGAGAAACTATATTCCAATATGTAATGAGAACTAGTACAACAATACTATAAACCAATGACCTGGATAATTATTAATTTGATAATTATTATTTAAATTTTGTAAAGTCCACTTCACCCTCATAGGCTGTGAGATTGTTAACTATCCCAGCCCTTATCCTTTCTATTCTGTCCTGGTATCCCCTCCATGTGACATACTGGCTTAGCGCTGTCTCCTCACAATTTCCTCTCCTGTTTGTCGAGAGAAGTGAGTCATCCCAGGGAGGATAGGCTGCTGCTGGATGAACAGCAGAAATAGCCTAAGCTACTCTATCCCTTTGGGATGTATTTTTTCTTGTCTCGATAAACGTACTTGAACATCGTGTGTTGTAGCAGTCTTCTAGTCGTCAAACGGAATAGGGTCAGGAGAACCTTCTACTTGTCCGTTTGTGTCCGTCTCTCCCGTAACTCACTCACGATCAACCCACTTCTGCTCTCCCGTGAACTGGGTCGAGTCATCCATCGGGCTCAACAGAGTGGCTCCGGTCATCCAGGAACTCTGATATGCTCACCGCCAATTGATTTGCGGGAGCAGTAGGGAGGGAGAGAGGCAACGAGTGTTGGAAGGAAAGCAGGAGGGAAAGAGGGAGGAAGTGTTGGAGAGAAGGTGAAATTGAGGGAAAGAAGGAAGAAATGAAGGGGGTTTGAAATGAGAACTACAAATCATAAGCCAAAGAGCAGCAACACACTATATTTCCTTCCATACTAATCTCACTACCTCCATCACCCTTACTCTGGCTCCATCACCCTTACTCTCCCTGGCTCCATCACCCCTACTCTCCCTGGCTCCATCACCCCTTACTCTCCCTGGCTCCATCACCCCTTACTCTCCCTGGCTCCATCACCCCTTACTCTCCCTGGCTCCATCACCCCTTACTCTCCCTGGCTCCATCACCCCTACTCTCCCTGGCTCCATCACCCCTTACTCTCCCTGGCTCCATCACCCCTTACTCTCCCTGGCTCCATCACCCCTTACTCTCCCTGGCTCCATCACCCCTACTCTCCCTGGCTCCATCACCCCTTACTCTCCCTGGCTCCATCACCCCTTACTCTCCCTGGCTCCATCACCCCTTACTCTCCCTGGCTCCATCACCCCTTACTCTCCCTGGCTCCATCACCCCTACTCTCCCTGGCTCCATCACCCCTTACTCTCCCTGGCTCCATCACCCCTTACTCTCCCTGGCTCCATCACCCCTTACTCTCCCTGGCTCCATCACCCCTACTCTCCCTGGTATAAAGGGAAGTATGTTTTGCCCGACAAAGGGAAGATGGTTGGACTATAAACTACTAAAATTACTGAAAGCTTAAAATGATTTATAACGTGCAAATACTGGACTCTGGAAGCGTAGTTCTATATTGACAGAAATATGTAATAAACAGAACACAGAAAAACACTGACAGACTCACATGCACATTTAATTCGGTGAAGTTAGGTGGTCACACATACACTTGAATAACACACATACACCTACACAACAAACACACACCTACAAAAAAGCACACACACACAAGGCTTCACAACACAAAAGGCATACAATTCAAATACACAAACACACTATGTTGAGGTCAGGTGGACGAGGCTGCTCCATTAGCATCATACCTCAGGTATCACGTCAACATAAACAATGCTACTGCCCGTCCATTACCTCCACAATATTATTTTTCCCTCTCTCCCATTGGTATTTTTCACTACAGAGAGAGAGAGAGAGAGAGAGTAGCCAGCTAGTGAAATATATTTTCTTCCTAAATATACTGGTTGGGGTAATAATAGTATTTCGTTGGGCAGTTTTCATGCGGGCGGACCAAACCGTACCAGAGGGTGGTGGCGGCACTTGCTCGTACAATTTTCTTAAATTATTGTTTCGTCATATTTTCTGTAGCCATTCAGTTTAAGAATGGGATTATTTATATATCTATATAAATGAATGTCCGACCGAGGTTTTCGCTAGCCTCACCCAACTTTCCACTATGATTGCTGTCGGGTATGTGCCCAACATAGTCGGGTCGGGGTTGGGCACATTAGGGTTCTTACACTAATCAAACGAGTACAGCATGACACGGTGCCGTTGTGAACCCTCGAATTTCCAGACGATTCTGGGACTGGCTCGACATTCTAAAAAAACAAATTTCAAAATATGGTCTCTTACCATATTGTGTGGACAGATGCTGAAAAAGACAGATACAGACGACGAGAGCCATGCATAGGAAGACAGATACAAACATGCAGAGAGATACAGCGACAGATACATAAAGAGATGATACTATCAACATGTAACTTTATCTCTAAAATATGCTCGACAAACATATTGAATTATTTATTGTATTATAATTTTGTAATACAAATGTTGTATCTCTTATATCAGGAAAAGATAACAGACATGAATGGCCTGAAAGCAAACATGGGAGCCGTAAGTTTGACCATAACATGTGTTAATGGGAGGTCACCATGAGCGGGAGAATCCCATCTCTGTGTTTTCAAAGTAAAGGAAACAATGTAGAGCATATTCTGTGAATAGTTAGTTACTTTGATAAAATATTTAATTTCCCCTGTTTCGAGACCTTTGCACCACGCTATATATAATATCTCTATCTATATATATATCTATCTATCTCTCGTTACAGAATTGTATGTAATAACCCATGAAACTATATTTGACCTCATTTACATAAATAATAATATACATAATAAAATCATTTAATTATTCCACCCAATAAATTACCCGCCCACCTAGTCGTCAACAGCGTGCTGTGGTACGGCGACATTTTTTCCCGCTCTTTTTTATCTTTATTTTCTCTCTACTTTCTTTCAGTTTCTATTGTTAAACAACTAGTTCATTCATTATTTATAATGCTGAGATATATTTTATTAGTTTTACAAGATAGTGAAATATCGATTTTCTATCACATCTAGATCAAAGATGTGTTTCTAATTCAGTGTTTCATACGGGTGTTCTGCTGCTAATTCGTACTCATTAGGTTCCTTTGTGTTTCATGAACCATGACAAGTTGTTCGAAATTAATTTTGTTCCGTTTCTTGGACGACGCTTTTGTGTTTCATTGATGTTTTTACCAATAATTGTATCTGAGAGAAATACCACAACGCAAAGCTGATCTTTACAAGTCTGTGGCGTGTATACACACACACGTCTGTGGTAGAAAATAGTATTAATAAAAAAAAACTTAGGCTTCGATATTTTTTTTTCTTTTTTTTTTTTAGTAAAGAGGATGGAGAGGCATTGGTGAAGGAAAGTTTAGAAGTAGGAAATACGGTCAGATTATGTATTAACGATAAGACCTGCCATTAATGTATGATGACTTACTGTAAATATATAACTCTTGAAATAGCACTTTCTCTGTAACTAGCTGACATTGTAACTATAAGGTGAGAAGGATAGATGAAATTGTTTATGTAATAATCTAAGATGAGGTCTGATAAAGACCTTTGGTGCTCTTTGTAATGCTTTTGCGCTACCGCTCACAGGATGAGTATGGGGTACACAATAAACTAGCCGCCTTCGGCGGCAACAAACAAATCGGTTATGAAAGCAGGCGGGGTGTCTGCCTAGGCTCCGATACATGACGGTGGTGGCGGGGAGGGAGAGGAATGGAAGGGGGAGAGGGAGGGTAAATAAGAGGGAGGCGAAGGAAAAGTAGATAAAGCGTACACAACTTAAAGAGAAGTAAGACACGATGGAAAAAAAAGGAAATAAATGAAGAAAAAGTATAGAAGGTAACACAACACGATAAACACAAGTTCAAAACAAGCGGAAGATGAGGAATAAAACATAATGTTACATGTACAAATACATTTGACCCTTCCACCTGGCAAATAAAGTTCTTACAGCAACAAATAATTCATCAAACGAGTAAAAGTAAAGCCAGCATGGTGGCTCCGCCTGAAATGCCAGAACATTATTTATTATGGAAATTGTCAAGTAATATGCGGGGTAAAGTGTTGCAGTGGAGTGTAGGGCGTGTGTCCTCAACTGTCACCACCCAGATGTGTTCCTGAGCAGCTCCAGAGATGGCCCTACTGATCTAAACTTTCTCTCACACACAAGAGCACAAGTATAAGCAAGTGCGAGAATGGGTTGGGTTTTCTATGAAGCTTTTCAAGGTAAACTAAAATATTCACAATTAATTAGTATGTCACATATGAACTTATTAAATAAGCCAATATTTGCTATAAGCAAGTGCGAGAACGGGTTGTGCAACCACACACACACACAAACAGGGGGCCGGTGGCTGAGCGGACAGCACGCTGCGCACGTGATCCAGTGGTCTTGGGTTCGATTCCGGGCGCCGGCGAGAAACAATGGGCAGAGTTTCTCTTACCCTGATCCCCCTGTTACCTAGCAGTAAATAGGCACCTGGGAGTTAGTCAGCTGTCACGGGCTGCTTCCTGGGGATGTGTGTGTGTGTGTGTGTGTTAGGGGAGAAATATATGTAGTAGATATAATAGTTAAAATAGATTGGTTAGAAAGGCGGGGTCCAAGAGCTAATAGCTCGATTCTGTAGACAACAGTAATAAATACAGAGCTCGACCCTACAGGCACACACAGGAGTCATCCAAGACCGATGTATAATCTATACGAGACCCATTATTGAGAATGTTGCACTGGCATGGTATCTATAGATAAACAAAACTAGAAAAGATGCAACAAATATATGCGAGAAGGCTTGTTGCTGAACTGATGGAACTTGACCTCGTCACGCTGGAGGAAACAAGGACATGATAACGACGTATAAAATTCCAAAGGGAATTGACTAAATAGAGAAAGAAGTTCTGTTCCAAGTTAAAACAACAGAACGAAGGGAACGTAATTTGGAAACTGGAGGCACAGGTAATATACAATACAATACAATACAATTTTTATTTAGGTAAGGTACATACATACAATAAATATTTACAAGGATTGTTTGACTTATAGGTATAGCTAGTACATACAATGCCTAAAGCCACTATTACGCAAAGCGTTTCGGGCATGATAAACTTAAATGACAAGCTTAATACTAATTGAGCATAATGAGTAGAATGAAAACAAGAAATGAAAACATAGATATAGATGTCAAAGGATCTTCTTCAGGGTTATAGTAAATAAATATAATGGGAGGTGCCAGCCAGCCAGTCAGTCAGCCAATCAGAAAATAAGTCTGTCTGCACCTTGAACCACCTTAAACAAACTGCCCCCTGTAGTGCCATCCTCCCCCCCCCCCCCGTCCTACACAATACGTCGCAGTCTCCCACAAACTTCGACAAAAATCATAACATTATGTAGCGGGCGGGACGAGCCTAACATTTATTGTCGCTGCTCTTCTGTCTCTTCCCCCGCTGTTGACTTTATTTTTGTATTCATTCATTTATACTTGCTGTTGGTTTGATGTTCGTGTGAAGTTCCTTTATTTTGTATTGATGGAGAATTATTGATATTTAGCAATATTGATATACGCGCCCACACACCCTAACCCACGCCCACACAGTCTAACCCATGCTCACACGCCCTAACCCATGCTCACACGCTCTAATCCACGCCCACACACCCTAACCCATGCCTACGCCCACGCCCGGTACTCGCCCATCACCGCCTGAAGGCGCAGTTGAACAGCTTCCAAGCGCTGACGGCGTTTTAACTGTAATCCAGAGCAATTCCAGCCCTAATAAATGGGCCGCAAACGATCGTTACGAGTAGTTAAGGTGACAGGCCATTGTTGCTGTAACGACCAGATGGTAATTGTTACGACCACCGTCTCATTTGTTCCCAGACGACTGTCTCTTGTTGGTGATGTGGTCATTGGTATTGTGGTGTCTTAGGGTCCCCCTTAGTCTCTCCCCCCTTTAGTCCCTGCCCCTTAGTCACTCCCCCTTAGTCCCTCACCCTTTAATCCCTCTCCTTTACTCCACTAGAGAGAAATCCACACTAATGTAAACAAGGGAAGCAAAACACAGTCTGAGGGTTGAGAGGCGGGACCAAAGAGCCAAAGCTCAACCCCCGCAAGCACAATTAGGTGAGTACACAACAGTTACGCACATAAAAAGAAAACGGGAACATAAACAACGGCCAACAGATGACCTGAAGAGTGTCTGGCTGGCGTGGGTGCTCTCGACCAAGTGATCTCTTCAACACCGGTTCGATAACTCGACTAACCTTCCACTTAGCGCTTGCTTGTTTCTGGACTGAACTGACCTCGGAGAAACACTATACCAACTCACTCGTTACATGACTGATCGTTCGAGTGGGTTATCGTTAAGCTCAGTGACTCGTCAGTAAATGATCTGAGATTGACTTCTTGGCAGCTAATTGGAGTGACTCGTTACTCGTGTGTAAGACTAACTACCGGGATTTCCCAGTCATTGACAGTAACTTTCTTGCTCGTTTTCGTGAGTGACTTAAGACAACTCGTCGTTGACTGGCTTAGTCGACTCGCCAGACTCTGTGACTAAAGGGACTCAACATTGAGTGTGACTCGGTACAAGCCAACACTCTAGTGACTGACCTGATGAGAGTGAGTCAGTAGGACTGAGGCGTGAGTGAGAGTGAGTCAGTAAGACTGAGGCGTGAGTGAGAGTGAGTCAGTAGGACTGAGGCGTGAGTGAGAGTGACTGACCTGCTCACCAGGGACGTGTAAGGAGAGGCCTGAAGGTCCACCATGTAGAGAGGTCCCGTACGCCGACACCCAGTCGGGCTCCACCTGGGGGAACGTACAACTTGCATTAGTAACGTACAGGCGGCCCCCCCTAGTTAGAAGGGGGGGGGATGGTTAGTTAATGCAAGGGGAGGGCTAGTTAGAGGGGGGGAAGAGGGGGGCTTGTTACACAAAAGGAGATTATATAGTTAAGAACACTGGGTAGAGTATGGTACGTGTTTCCGCAAAATACGTAAATATTGATTCACTGCATTTGTCTCCAAGAGTTGTTAATCCGGATTTCCTACATCATGATGATCAAATTGGTGGTCCGGATCAAACACATGTTAATCCGAATTCGATGTATGTGTTTGTACCGAACGATTAGTCCGGTATTGTATTCTACATTCCCCGAACGAATATACTAATCCGGATTCATGGCATATTGCTCCCATAATCGCAGTAAATCCGGATCCGCTGCATTGTTCTACCACAGTGATAATTATTCGTGACCAAAATGGTAAATTATATGCTCTTTTGTCAATGAAATGAGAGGCGGAGGACGCCATATTGAGTCAGTCGTTTACAACGCGTATGATTTACAGTGAACGCCGGTTGTAAGGGACGCGATTAACAGTGAATATCCTGTTGATATGCTATATGATTTGCAGTGAATGCTGTTTATATGGAATGGGAAGAGTTGTTGTTGTTTCATAAAGGACACAAAACTACCTTATACCAGACGTTACTCTGGATTGTAAAGGGACACCATGTATATTGACCACCAATTATACCATGTATAACTGTATCAAACATAGGTAAAACTGCTGATAAGAATCATGTATAGGAAACACTATTTATCTGGATCGTGTAGAATAGTGAACCTTGTTTATACTGGACGTTAAATTCAGCGAAGATGGATTAAAACAAAATGTATTAAATTTACATACATTCTCGAATTAATATTATATACTAACATTGTTTAAAATATATTCAATATTCATAAATTTTGTAAACTGTGTTTCAGTAGAAATAAAGAAGCGAGAGCGGGATTCGAAGTGGTGTATCGGTGTTCAGCTCTCCGAAACAACTCCCCTCAGCAAGTAATGGAAAATAAACACAAGGGAACATTCGAAAATGGATTTATGCCACTGAAATTTTTCTGCCGAGAGCTTGAATGCCACACAGCCTTTGACAGGGAGTTTGGTGGCCAATATTTTCACCAGATTCGAATGCACTGCGGACCCTTTGGCGGGCTGTGTACCTGAATGACTGAGAGGTCCTTAGTGGAGACTGCCATCATGGCCGGCCCTACCTCCAGACTGTTTCCTTGCTATTTGCATATATATATTATATATTATTATTCAACATATTAAGCAGGCCGGTGTATCTGTGTACCCTGCAGGTACCACTGGTTACCGTGGGAGGGGCGACGTACCTGTGTACCCTGCAGGTACCACTGGAGGGAGGGCTGGGGGCTACCGTGGGAGGGGCGACGTACCTGTGTACCCTGCAGGTACCACTGGAGGTTACCGTGGGAGGGGCGACGTACCTGTGTACCCTGCAGGTACCACTGGAGGTTACCGTGGGAGGGGCGACGTACCTGTATACCCTGCAGGTACCACTGGAGGGAGGGCTGGGGGTTACCGTGGGAGGGGCGACGTACCTGTGTACCCTGCAGGTACCACTGGAGGGAGGGCTGGGGGTTACCGTGGGAGGGGCGACGTACCTGTGTACCCTGCAGGTACCACTGGAGGGAGGGCTGGGGGTTACCGTGGGAGGGGCGACGTACCTGTGTACCCTGCAGGTACCACTGGAGGGAGGGCTGGGGGTTACCGTGGGAGGGGCGATGTACCTGTGTACCCTGCAGGTACCACTGGAGGGAGGGCTGGGGGTTACCGTGGGAGGGGCGACGTACCTGTGTACCCTGCAGGTTCCACTGGAGGGAGGGCTGGGGGTTACCGTGGGAGGGGCGACGTACCTGTGTACCCTGCAGGTACCACTGGAGGGAGGGCAGGAGGTTACCGTATGAGGGGCGACGTACCTGTGTACCCTGCAGGTACCACTGGAGGGAGGGCTGGAGGTTACCGTGGGAGGGGCGACGTACCTGTGTACCCTGCAGGTACCACTGGAGGGAGGGCTGGAGGTTACCGTGGAAGGGACGACGTACCTGTGTACCCTGCAGGTACCACTGGAGGGAGGGCTGGAGGTTACCGTGGGAGGGGCGACGTACCTGTGTACCCTGCAGGTACCACTGGAGGGAGGGCTGGAGGTTACCGTGGAAGGGACGACGAGGCTGGCATCCGATCTTGATAAGTTCTGTGGGTTCGTATTCCTCTCTCGCTCCCACCAGCACCGGGGCGGAGAGTGGTTCTCCTGTGGAAGTGAGGGAGGGAGAGAGAGGGAGATATCATACAAGATAATTGAAAAATTTTAATAAATAAATAAATTATATTATATAATATAATTATATTATATATATATATAATATATATTATATATAGACTACCAGGGAATACAGTTTCTGCTGGTTTAGCAGGGCTGAATTAAGACTTTCTTAGGCCTTAGACACCTCCAAGCTATGGGACAAGAGTGGACAGCATACTAATAACACAAGTTAGTGTCAAAACAAAATAGCAGACACTAACTTGTACTTGAACCAGAATATCTCTAAATAACATAGTATCTAGTTAGGCTACTTGATTATGTTCTATACTATTCCAATCAGGATTAAGTAGTAAATAAATAGAAAAAGTACCTCGGTATCAATTTAATAATATTCTGTAGATAAAGATGAAGAGAAGTTCTTGTTATCTTTTTCGTAGGCCTCGGCTATCCTGTAGGTCCAAGGCAATGTACCTACGGTGTCTAATAGATAATCCAACACTGTCTTGTATTCTCTAGGCCACCGCTTTACAAACTCATTTGTCCAGTGCTGTCATTTTCGACCTCCGTGTTCCTGTTATATTGGGACATATCTAATATTGTCTGGAGCAGTGTCTAATGTTGTCTGTAATGTGTAGAGGAGCCTCTTGTGTGGAGCAGAGTCTAATGTTGTCTGTAATGTGTAGAGGAGCCTCTTGTGTGGAGCAGAGTCAAATGTCTGTAATGTGTAGAGGAGCCTCTTGTGTGGAGCAGTGTCTAATGTTGTCTGTAATGTGTACAGGAGCCTCTTGTGTGGAGCAGAGTCAAATGTCTGTAATGTGTAGAGGAGCCTCTTGTGTGGAGCAGAGTCTAATGTCTGTAATGTGTAGAGGAGCCTCTTGTGTGGAGCAGTGTCTAATGTTGTCTGTAATGTGTACAGGAGCCTCTTGTGTGGAGCAGAGTCAAATGTCTGTAATGTGTAGAGGAGCCTCTTGTGTGGAGCAGTCTAATGTCTGTAATGTGTAGAGGAGCCTCTTGTGTGGAGCAGTGTCTAATGTCTGTAATGTGTAGAGGAGCCTCTTGTGTGGAGCAGTGTCTAATGTTGTCTGTAATGTGTACAGGAGCCTCTTGTGTGGAGCAGAGTCAAATGTCTATAATGTGTAGAGGAGCCTCTTGTGTGGAGCAGAGTCTAATGTCTGTAATGTGTACAGGAGCCTCTTGTGTGGAGCAGTGTCTAATGTTGTCTAGTAAGCAATCCAGTACTGTGTTAGCATCCTAGCGTTTCTCTTATTCATAGTTCGAATAGCTTTGTGAATCAGAACTTTATAGTCTCTAAATCCGTATTACTTTTCGTTCTGAGGTTTACTGTTCCAAGATGATCCATTTATTTTCTCTAACATTTGCGTGTTGTGCTTGTTAGGGGTTACTGGTCTGTCGTTGAATGGATCCTGTTTGTCACCAGTTTTGTACATGGGTATGACTTGCCTATCCTTCCAGCTTGCAAACACCATATCTAACTCGCTGATGCATCAATGATCATTGTCTTAAATAATCACCTATTCACTGTAGTGTACTATCTGCTTTTTTCAGAGTATTTCTCTAGTTTGGATACTAGCCTCCAGATGGGGTACTGTGTCGATGGCCATCTGACAGTCAAGGAATATGCAGTCAACCCATGTTTCTATTATTTTGGTTCTGTCTAATCTCAACCATCATATATGTGTGTTTACAATTTGTGCCTACAGGATCGAGCTGTTAGCTCTTGGGTCCCTCCTTTCTAACCGGAGGTTAGAAACTTGTGTCAGGATCCTGGTCTCATGTGGTGTTATTTCCGTGTACAGATTTGGAACCAGTCCCTCTAATATTTTTGACGTGTAAATTTTAGCCTCAATTGGTTTGAAGCTTAAATTCCAACAGATTCACTAAATTTCAAATCACAAATAAAATAGGATGTCGTCTGAGACTAGCATCCAATGAGAATCTCAGTAAATTGTGCAGCGTCATAGATGTTATGACGTCATATAACTGTTTCACCAATGGGCTTCCTGGGAAAATGTTTCCCGCGAGAGCCAATGACGTCATACCATTATTCTCACCAATGACCGCTTTGGAAATTCGAGCTGCTGCTTTACGAGAAGAATATTATTTTACGCGCGAATTTTTCTAAATAGACCGACGCGGACGAAAATGTTAATAACAAAATCAACAGAAAAAGTCTGGGCGGAAGAACGATAAAAATAGGAACTCGCGGAAAAATGGACGGAGGTGAGAAACAAAAATTTAAATATTTAAAATATATCAAATGGTGAACACTGCACAAGAGAACAGAGGAAGATAATATTGGTTTATTGTTACGTTACTATTGTTAATACTGATGTTTGTAGTTGTAATAGTAATATCAATAGGAGGTAATTAGTGACGACACCAGTGGACATAATAGCTGCAGCAGTATTAGATGTAATAGTAGTTAAAACAGTATTATTAGTAGCTGGTAATTACAGCAGCAGGAGGAGTTGTATCATTAGCAGTAGCAACATAAGTTACAACAGTAGCAAGAGAAACAACTGTATAGCAGCAAGCGGTGCTTGGATAAACAACACCCAAGAATTGTTAAAAATCTATACACTTGAAAGGTGTACCTCGCTTCTTGGAGGATATACACAGACTTACTGGCCGGTCAGTAAGCACTTGGGATGATAATAACCCTTCAGAAGTGGGATAGGCCTTAATGAACCCCCAACACCAAGCCATATCAGGAGAGCAGCCTAGTATTTGGCAGTACTGGCGAGGTCTTCCAAGATGTACCACTTACGGGCTATTCATGCCCGTGCCACCTCTTGGGTGGCTTAATCTTCATCAATCAATCAAACGTCGTCCAAGACTCACAATCGGCAGTTCCGGGTTGGAATCCCGGGTGGAACGGAAATGATTGGGCGCATTTCCTATAGCGTAATGCACCTGTTCACCTACCAGTAATTAGGTAGCTTTTTGTGGGGTTGCGGTCTGGTTGTTGTGGGGGGGGGGCGGTTAATTAATTCGACCCTGTGGGAACCTCAATATAAGCCTAACATGTATATACACGGTCCCTAACACAGTGAATTAGAATTATATGTCTAATGTAATGAAGTTGATTACAACAGGCAGGTGAAAGTGTTGGACTACATTGCAGTAATTACAAAAGCTTTACTAATCTCTCTTTACTACATATTTAATCCGATAAAGTACAAACTACTAAAATTGCCGCTTTCTATCCTTAGATCCTGAATCATCACATTGTGTAGGATAATTTTGTAATATTGGAACAAAAACAAACGTTTGATTCTTCCTCATAAACTTATTTAACAAGAAAGATATATATATTATGTATAAAAAAAGTCTCCTCAAATATTGTCCATTTTAAAATGTAGTATTCGAGAATTTTCGGGGACGAAATTTTAGGCTAATAATGTAAACTTTAGCAATGTAATATATTTATTAGGTCCATTCTAGCAGCTAAACGCTACAAAAAGTCATAAATGCTGCGAAAAACGACGCGCATTACAAAACTGAGTGTAAAATGCAGTTGGCTACAGCACTTGGTTACGTAGATGGCTGAGGGATCCGCTGGCTGAGCGGGCAGAACACTGGACGCGTGATCCTGTGGTCCCGGGTTCGATCCCGGGCGCCGGCGAGAAACAGTGGGCAGAGTTTCTTTCACCCTGATGCCCCTGTTATCTAGAATTAAATAGGTACCTGGGAGTTAGTCAGCTGTCACGGGCTGCTTCCTGGGGGTGGAGGCCTGGTGGAGGACCGGGCCGCGGGGACACTAAAGCCCCGTAATCATCTCGAGATAACCATCTCATGAATGGTATACTAAAACACCTGAGCCTAACCTAACCCAGCGACCCCCATGATATAGAAAACGGGAATGTTTTTAAATCAGTATGATTTATAGTCCGTCATAGTTTTATCCGTTGGGGGTTTTTAACTTCAAAATGTAAGGTATTATTGGAGAAGGCAGAGTGATGGTGAGTGTGTTGAAGATGGTGTGTGATTGGTGCTTGAAGGTCACGAGCACGCCAGTGTGGTTGGCCTGGTGATTGGTGCTTGAAGGTCACGAGCACGCCAGTGTGGTTGGCCTGGTGATTGGTGCTTGAAGGTCACGAGCACGCCAGTGTGGTTGGCCTGGTGATTGGTGCTTGAAGGTCACGAGCACGCCAGTGTGGTTGGCCTGGTGATTGGTGCTTGAAGGTCACGAGCACGCCAGTGTGGTTGGCCTGGTGATTGGTGCTTGAAGGTCACGAGCACGCCAGTGTGGTTGGCCTGGTGATTGGTGCTTGAAGGTCACGAGCACGCCAGTGTGGTTGGCCTGGTGATTGGTGCTTGAAGGTCACGAGCACGCCAGTGTGGTTGGCCTGGTGATTGGTGCTTGAAGGTCACGAGCACGCCAGTGTGGTTGGCCTGGTGATTGGTGCTTGAAGGTCACGAGCACGCCAGTGTGGTTGGTCTGGTGATTGGTGCTTGAAGGTCACGAGCACGCCAGTGTGGTTGGTCTGGTGATTGGTGCTTGAAGGTCACGAGCACGCCAGTGTGGTTGGCCTGGTGATTGGTCGCCGATCGTCGATTTTTGATTAAGGCAGCGTCTGGGATGCTTACAGACGTAGGTTCGAATCCTCGTCACGGCCCTTGTGGATTTGTTGTTTGTTGATTGGTCAGAGTTTGGCGCTGTGTGACTGGTTCTGTACTGGTTCTGTACAGTGTCTGTGGAGCTTTTCTATAGTCACATGAAGACTCTTGTGCTCCTATGAAGACTTATGGTCCTACGAAGCCTCTTATGATTCTAAGAAGCTTCTTATGGCCCTATGGTGCGTGTGTTTGATCTTGCTCGAGGCTCTGTATGACCCTATTTCATCCATGCGGGTATAGCCTCTCTCTACCCCCCCCCCCCCCCCCCCGCTCTGATATTCACCGTGTCAGGCCTTGATATATGTGTGTGCGTCTCGACATGTTCTTAGTACATATATTCTTTGCATATGTGCAAGTAACCCCCCCCCCCCCCCCACCGCCCCAGGCTCCCCCCTACCCGTGTATGCCATCAAGTATGTCTATATATGCCTCTCAATACAATATATATATAGTCTATATATGCCTCTCAATACAATATATATATAGTCTATATATGCCTCTCAATATACATACCTCGTGCCTCTATATTTGTGCCCCGGGTAGTAAATGCAAATTTGTATGCCTATGCACGTATACAATATTATAATGCCTCATCATGCTGGTGCACGTGGCATACCCCCCTACGCCTGCCCCGTTGGGTATACCCGAGCACATACCCCGGGTATGATGGGCCATACGCACACTATCATGGCTCTCTCTCTGTGTGCCCCAAACGACCCATAAAACATCACTTGTGCTTTTATTAACTTTCCTCCCAAACTTTGCCTTAATATAAACCCAGTTTTTGTAGACTAGAAACACGGAAGCCAAAAGGTATATAATTAATGACTCCTGTTATGAGGGACAGGAAGCTTGTATGTATATGTATGTATGTATATATATATATATATATATATATATATATATATATATATATATATATATATATATATATATATATATATATAATTAGGCTTCTATCGAGAGGCTTCCCCTCCCCCTCCCCAGGCTGCACACCCCCCTCCCCCCCACAACAGTTGCCTAACTCCCAGGTACCTATTTACTGCTAGGTAACAGGGGCATCAGGGTGAAAAAAACTGTGCCCATTGTTTCTCGCCGGCGCCCGGGATCGAACCCGGGACCACAGGATTACTCACAGACTCCGCACCCAGCTTTATATGTGCATCTGTCAGTCTCATTGGGAACCCGTCAGTTAAAGCTTGAGGGACGGGACCCAAGAGATACAGCTCAACCCCCGTAAACACAACTAGGTGAATACAGATTTAGCTGTACAGAATACAGCTAAACACAGATGCCGAAGAAAGATAAGAAAATTCACTTTCGCAAACAGAGAGGTAGACGGTTGGAACAAGTTAGGTGAGAAGGTGGTGGTGGAGGCTAAGACCGTCAGTAGTTTCAAAGCGTTATATGACAAAGAGTGCTGGGAAGACGGGACACCACGAACGTAGCTCTCATCCTGTAACTACACTTAGGTAATTACACTTAGGTAATTACAGACAGCTTAGATCTATAATCGCAGATGTGCAGACAAACACACACACACACACACACACACACACACACACACACACACACACACACACACACACACACACACACACACACACACGCGCGCGCGCGCGCGCTCCTGCAGGCACAAATAGTAAATACACAAACAGGAAAAGAGCGGCAGACAGAAAAAGAGAGGTAGAGAGATAAATAGACAGTTGATCGTCTTGCCAAACGAGATGCGACAGAGGGGGGGGGGGGGCGGGGCGGGAAGGTGTTTGTTCACTTGAGCAAGAAACACGCTGGAGTTTGTTTGGGGAGCGGTAGTGTGTCCTCTTTGAGCACAGTGTTTTGTGGTGGGTTAGTTCACTGAGTGTGTGTGTGGTGGCTAACAGCCAGAATCGCATTAGTTGGCCTAGTATGCAAGGTCTGATTTGCCTAACAGGCAAATGAATTTTGTTATTTTCAAATATTTCTTTCCAGACTGGTTCTTTTCTAAAAATTATAATCTATTCTTATAGGAACAAGAATTAGTTACATTACGTTAAATAGGTTAGGTTAGATTAGGTATTAACAAATTTCTATGTTAACTTTGAATGAAAGTACAAAAAAGTAGACATGTGGAAAGCTGTATCATTCCATTACATTACATAAGTAAAAAAAACACTTGAAAAATATAATATTTCACGAAAATTCGGCTTCTTATGCAACTTGGCCTATTATACACAACATGTGTGAGTTTTTTCTTTCATATGTATCATTTATATTCATTTCATGGACACGGAATCTTAATGGTTGTTGATCCAGGGGTCGCGGACAGGGCTAGGGGGGTCGGTGTCCCCCGGCTGCTCGCGTCCGGGACATGTGTAACTGGGTCGAGGTCCCTGTATAGTGTCTTCACGCCGTGGACGTGTTCCCTGTTGTGGGACAGGTGGTGAAGACTGTCTCGCCCGGTACTGTCACCAGCCCCGTCCAGATCTCTAGAAGAGCGGAACCAGTGTGACAGGGGTGGAGCTGTACACACCTGAGAGCACACACACACACGCACACACACACACACACACACACACACACACACACACACACACACACACACACACACACACACACACACACACACACACACAGCCCCAAACGCCGGGTGTATAACCTGGCCCATTATAGATGCTCCACAGAACCTTCCTGGCTGGTTAAGGCAGCAAGCAACAGTTAGCGGAGTCCAGCAGTCGGAGTGAGACAGGTTAGGTCTGCAACTAAGATTGGTATCTGGGCAGCCCGGTCTCTTTATTTGCTATACCGGAAAGAATTCAACCTGCTAACCTAACGAGAAGCGTACGAAGCCAGGCAGCTTGCTTCTCAATAAACATTGTTATCTGTGAGGTGGGATATAGGCAGGTGAATATATAGGCGATATAGGAAGGTGAAGACTGGGGAGGGAAGAATGATAGGAGGGGGAGAAAGGAAGCAGAGGGTGAAGGGATGAAGTAAGGGAGAAAGGAGGAGATAAAGAAGAAGGAGAAAGGAGAGAGAGAGAGAGAGGCTTATAATTCATATATTTCAGAACTCTGATAATTTGAAGGCAGACTAATGATAATTGAACAAGTGAAAATTACTTGTATTTAATTGTATATAATTGCCGGGGGCAGGGAAGTTGGCTAATGGTGGAGGCGCTCGTCCACGATTTCACGAAAGATCAAAATTATGCAGCATTCCAGGAGTCTGTGGTGGGCCTCTGGCGGGCCTGTGGTGGGGCCTGTGGCGGGTCTGTTGTGGGGCTGTGGTGGACCTGTGGCGGGCCTGTGGTGGGGCCTGTGGTGGACCTGTGGCGGGCCTGTGGTGGGGCCTGTGGTGGGGCTGTGGTGGGCCTCTGGCGGGCATGTGGTGGACCTGTGGTGGGGCCTGTGGTGGAGTCTGTGGTGGACCTGTGGCGGGTCTGTGGTGGGGCCTGTGGTGGGGCTGTGGTGGGCCTCTGGCGGGCCTATGGTGGACCTGTGGCGGGCCTGTGGTGGGGCCTGTGGTGGAGTCTGTGGTGGAGTCTGTGGCGGGCCTGTGGTGGGTGTGTGCCCGAGGGTTTCTACTTTATAATTCTTCGTTGAAAATTATAATTTCAAATAATTACCGAAATTATTATTACTCACGAGAGGATGTGTGAGAAGGGAGGAGGGGGGGGGGGCGGAGATGTTTAATGAATAATTTGTCATCTATAATTTTTATCTCTCTCTCTCTCTCTCTCTCTCTCTCTCTCTCTCTCTCTCTCTCTCTCTCTCTCTCTCTCTCTCTCTCTCTCTCTCTCTCTCTCTCTCTCTCTCTCTCTCTCTCTTGTAGAATTATCATAGAAATCCGTTTATATTGATTAATGGAACTTCTAGACCATATTTCTATAATATAGCATCATTTGATGCGATTGCTGTAATACTGTCTAAATTGTAATACAGTTGTGCTTCAGTGAATCATGCTAACTTTCTGATTTAAAATTGTATTATTATTGATAAAATTCACTAGGGCGATGAGATGGACTCGAACCTACGACTTTAGCACCGCCAAGCCGCATACTCTACCACTAGACCAGCCTCGTTAAAGTCATCCAAACTACTGAATTTCCACATAAATCGCAGGAAGTGTGGAGGCCCTTACTGAAGCCAGTCCACGTGTTTACGTGTGACCTCCCCACAAGCACTCTGCTGGAAGACCAGAGTCGTCCTACACTCTCAACTTGTAGAACACACTAACGGAGGTTCGCGTCCACCTCAGTGCCTTAGTGAACTTTCTCGTTGATATGTGTCACGTTAATGGGTTTTTTTTCTGTGTGAGTATTATCATTAATGTGATTGATATCAGTAGTAGTCATTGAGGGCATTTACAATATTCATGGAGATTGATGGAGGAGAGTGATGGTGGCATGGTAGTGATGGTGGGATAGTACTGATGGAGGAGAGTCATGGTAGTGAAGATGGTAGTGATGGAAGGAGCGTGATGGTAGTGAAGATGGTAGTGATGGAAGGAGCGTGATGGTAGTGAAGATGGTAGTGATGGAAGGAGCGTAATGGTAGTGAAGATGGAGGAGAGTGATGGTAGTGACAAGGGCAGCGCTGGGGACTCACGCAGGACGGTCATGGTGGCCCTGTACCACTCGGTGCGGAAGCTGGGACTCTCAGCAATGACCTCACAGCGGTAGTGACCCGAGGCTGAGACAGAGAGCCGGGTCAAGGAGAGCGTCACCCTCTGGTCGTTACGGAACAGCTCCTGGTGAGAGAGACAGAGATGACAGACAGGTGAGAAACGCCTCAAGGAACGGGTGTTCAAGAACAGATTACATACAAGGAAACAAGCGCCTCTGGTAAACTAGTGTCTGCAAAAGGAGTTGTGGTGATGATATTTCCCGTCTCTGAAGCCAGGGATTCCCGCCGGCTCCTCTGCTTCCCCGGGGGGGGGGGAGGGTGGACTCTTTATTTTTCTAGGCACTTCAAGACCAGCCACAGAAAACTGAACACTGCCCCAGGTGAGTTGGCAACAAAGCTCTTGGCAGCCACTAACATTAGTTAACTCTCTCTCTCTCTCTCTCTCTCTCTCTCTCTCTCTCTCTCTCTCTCTCTCTCTCTCTCTCTCTCTCTCTCTCTCTCTCTCTCTCTCTCTCTCTCTCTCTCTCTCTTTCTCTCTCTCTCTCTGCATGTCCTCCAGCACTACAACGCTCCTCACTCCACCTTACTAAGCTCCTAATTAGCAATTTCCTCTAATTGCCATTCTTTTAACTTGTCCCAATTAAGTAAACGAGAGAGAAGGAGTCGGGTGGGGGGGAGGGTGGGGGGGGGGAGACTAACGAAGACAAACGTTTAGGAAATACGCCATAAAACTCATTATACGAGGAAAGATGCGAGACAATTGTAACAAATGAGGTAAAGATGGCGTAAATGGTGATAAAGAACAAGACGCAGAGAAAATTAAATGATAAACGTTGGAAGTGGAAGTATGGGGAAGGAGCGGGTGATAAAAGGGATGCAATGCAACAATAATAACGCAGGAGTAGACGTAAGGCAAAGAACAGCAGGAACTAATCTTGTATATATATATATGTATGAAGGAAATGATGGAAGGAAGAGAGAGAACCTGATATAATAAATGGAAAATATTTCCCCTCCTTCCTCTCCCCTCTACCCCCCCCCCCCATACCCCCAACCCAAAAATTCCATAATCGCACAGAGTACAAGTCACAACACCAAATCTATACCTTCAGTGGGACTCGGCCTACAGTCTTCTAAATCTGTTTAAGTCGACGGTTAAAAGACAATTCAATCCCCCCCGTCGTATCCTTTTATACAAGTGAATAACGTTGGCGGGTGGAATATGATCCCCTTCTAATGTCAACAGGGATATGGGTCTTATAGGATTAATGCATGGTTTAACAATATAATGAAATTCTAAGTAAATTAATCCCCTCAAACTAGTGAGGTGTTGGTTAAGTTATTAGAGTACTAGATGGGGGTACTCCGGCGGTGCCCGGGTCGCCCCTGTGCCCAGGCCTTCCCTAGCATATACCATCCCTATCTTCCCCCTCCCCCCCTCCTCCAACATACC